>NW_020525343.1:0-116642 GCF_003368295.1 Carassius auratus | reverse complement strand
GTCAGAGAAAACGGCAAAACAACGTGTCAACAGATCGGTCGACTATCTCTGGTAAAAATAAATAAATAAATTATACATGTTTACGAGTCACACATTGACAATTTTAGAGATGTTGCTTTATTTGAATCGAAGAAGATGGCCGTAGGAACTGATTGTGTTGTGTTTTGTCAAAATAATGAAAAATGTTCGGGGGACATGTTTAATAATTTTTCTTAAATGAATAGAATGCGCTCACCCCGCGCGAGAGTTAGCATGTACTTACAGGATTCTTAAAACAAAATGTGATTTGCGTCATCGGCTATCCGAACACGATGACTAAATCTAACGGAGTAATAAAAATATCATTTACAAATCAACAGTTAACAAAAAATAAATACTTTAACAATTGTATTCTGAATTCTATATGCGTTGTAAACGTTAGTTTTCTTTCTTAGTGGTTTGGTCGCTCGAATACACAAAAGGTTATGGATAAAATGTATCTCACAAGAGTGTGGAAACTTTAACGCGCTCAAACTTAAACGAGTGTACCGTTTGATTTGTTTAGGTTGTAATAGTTTTAAGTGTAAAACAGCTAGACTTCATTTTTTGCTTCGATGCTTCATGCGATCACACTTTTGGACAGACACAAAGTTGAGCTAAAAGAAATATCTCAAAGAGAAAAAAACTGTTACTTAATTTCTTAATTTTCATTTATTCCTATTACGATGACGCCGCACAAAGATCGCATAAAAACGTAGGATCCGACAAACAAATTGTGAACGGACCTCGAATCTCCAGGTGTAAGAAAAATGTGATTTACAAAACATTGTGATTCTTAGTGAAACACCCTTGACATAATCTGTTGGCATCTACAAAACAGTCAAAGCGTATGTTTTCTGTTCTAGGTAAGAACATTTACACCGAGTGTTATAGGCCGGGTAAATCATTTGAAAATAGTATTTCTGTCGAATGAGAAAAGTTCAGCGTACATTTAAAAAATTTTCTGATGTAGAAATTATGTTTCTGCCAAACACATCCAAAGAGAAAGAGTTTTCTACTCGTGTGAGAAAAGCACTCGGGTGCATAAATTATATGAAGAGACGATGCCGGTCATCGGGTTATTAAAAAAAATAAGACGATAGACGGTGTGCCTTGCTTTAGTGATACACAATGTGTTTAAACACGTCTCAAACTGTAGGTGTAATTATTTGACAGACTTTAAGCTGACTTTTTAATATATTTGTTATTTTACAGTAGGCATACAATCTAGAGGATAGAAGGATGGGGATACAGTAAAATACAGCTATAAACTTTAAGAAAAGTTAACTTTCATTACACTATTGTAAAGGGATCTTACAGTAGGCTAAATGAAAAGCACTACGTAAAAAGGCTGAAGGGCAAACAACTGATGGAAAACACACGTTGGGGGGATACTGTCGGTAAAATATATTGTTTTAAATAAGGAAATATAATATGGATAGTACTTTTAATACGAAATATATAAAATAGAACTACAGCCTGTTAGATGTACAGGCGGTCATTTTAATATTTTTGCTTTTAAATGGAAGTATTTTGGGACGGCTAAGCAGAGGGCCTGCAAATGTCTTTCCTGCTCTGTGTCTGAAAGTACCGTGGATATGTGAAAGGTTTACGACCGTAGCAACGCACATAAATTACATCTCTAGGATGCGTGGGTCTTCCCTGAACCATCTTTAATGGTTGAATACGATCGAGGGTCTTTCTTCTAAAAGATAAAACAACTTCATCTAAACTTCACAGTCTATACTGTGACAAACAAACGAGCTCTCAGCATAGATTTAAAGCAAAATCAATATTTTTTTTTATTTTTAAAACATACAGAAAGACTTTGGCATCATGTTTCATTGTGTGTGTGTGTGTGTGTGTGAGAGAGGGAGAGGGAAAGGGAGAGAGAAAGAGTGTGTGTGTGTGTGTGTGTGTGTGTGTGTGAGAGAGAGGGAGAGGGAAAGGGAGAGAGAAAGAGTGTGTGTGTGTGTGTGTGTGTGTGAGAGAGAGAGAGAGAGAGAGGAAGAGAGAAGGAGAGAGTGTGTGTGTGTGTGTGTGGGTGTGAGGGACTGAGAGAGAGATGGTATGAAAACTTTGAAGATGATGCTAAACATAAGAACTTTAAAGAATCTAAAGTGATTAATGCTTGACGCATTTAATATAATATAATCATATATATATATATATATATAAGATATGATATAATATGATATAAACAATTTTTTATTATATCATATTATATAAAAATATAAAATATTTTAGGTAATATATATCATCATTTTGTTGAATTAAGAATCAACGGACATCAGATGTACTGGGGGTACTGATTATTAAAAAACATTACATTAATGTTAGCTTTGAAATAATGTACACCATTGGCTTAGATCATGCGGTCTGGAACTCCACCCTCGCCTGCGCGGGGTGTGTGTGAAGCAGCCCCTCAGGTCTCACATACATTTCACTACGAGGACCTGTGAGATTCTGTTTATGATTTAATCATTTTTATTTAATTTTTTAAGTCGTACATTTTATTTTGGGGATATTTCATTCATGTTTGGACATTTCTCACCGGTCTAAAAATGTAAGGGATATTTTTTTATATGTATCATCAGAAATGTTTATTGTATATACTCTGCTATCACATTTAAATAAGTTATCTTTTTTTAAAAAAGAAGAGTATGGTGTGTTTTATAAGTTTGATTAACTTAAATGTTGAATACTTTTTTTGTTTAATGAATTGCTTTAGTAGCCTGATGTCATTATATAATTATTTATTTTCATATTCTTTAACCCCTGGAGTCTGAGTGGGTTTTGGGGACTGGAGATATTTTGACACCCCTCAGACGTTGGTGTTTTTCATTATCCTAAAACGTATTAGTGGCTAAAAGTCTGAATATCCCATAATATGTGATGATTGTACATGTCTGTAATTTTGAGAAGGCTGCGTTTATGATTAGTTTTTGTTTAAAATATGTTTAAAATGTGTTTGTATGTTGTATAAGTATTGACTGAATACATGATTAAATAAAAATGTATGATAAAATTATTTGTTTTGGTTTAGTAACATGTCTGTTACTGCGATGTGTTTTATAAAAACGATGGATACTTGTTTAAAATGTATGTTCCGGTTTAGTAACACGCCGTCATATATAATTTAATATTGTTTAAAATAGAGATAAGTCTCTTTTTAACTTGATATGTCCACGCGTATGTCCGCTTGTTTATATGGTTTATCAGAATACAAATTTGTTATAGCGCCGTGGATATTATAGTGATATAACAAGGTACGTGTGGCTTATGATGAAATTTATAGGCTAGTCATAATTCAGATCGCTTTAAAAGTGTACGTGCATGCAGCATTTTATTGTATGGTGGTACTGTAGGTGTACGGTTAAAATAAATAATTAAACGGCTTTTTGAAAAAGATATGATATAAAGATGGATATAAAAGGTTTTAAATATAATATAGAAAATGTCTCGCAACAAATAATGTGAAATGAATTTAACTGAATTGTGTCAATGACACGTCCGGGTTCCTCAATAGACCATATTCTTCATTCTGTTCAATTATATATTTTTTCCCCGATCCTGGTAAAATGTATATTTTAGTGATGAACAAAACTAATGTAAATGTTTTGTTTTATATTGTTTGTCAATGTATAATGTGTTTATATTCATTAAAAGAAGAAAATAAGACTTGAAGACGAATGTGTGTGCACAGGCATTAGAGGGAGAGAGAGGGAGAGAGAGAGGGGTACAAGAGATGCTAGCCGCGCACCAACCGTAATTCATAGGTGAACCGTCAGAAAACTGTCAAAAACATGGTACTCCCGCGTGAGATACGTTTGGTTTTAATTAAAAAATGGCTTTGAAGATATTATGATTTTGTAGTAAATTCCGACGAGTGTGCACTGTGGCGTGCAAACACAGGGACCTTCAGCTCTCTGAAAATACCTCCTTTCTGCTCTCTAAAAAAAAATGGATCTTGTTTTATCTGAAACAGTCGGTTTCAGTATATTTTTTATACAGTTTAATTTATAACCTTTTTTAAAAGAACAGAATGTTTTTTCAACCTTGGTTAAATTGTTTTTAGATTATGTATATTATATAAATTATATGTTTTATATATAAATGTGAAATAACTAAAATGTGTTTTAGATTATATAAATTATATAATGTTTTATATATAAATGTGAAATAATTAAAATGTGTATTAGATTATATAAATTATATAATGTTTTATATATATATAAATGTGAAATAATTAAAATGTGTTTTAGATTATATAAATTATATAACTGAAATGTTTTTCAACATTTAATTGTTTTTTAGATTATAGAACATGAAAAAGAAGAATTATAGAAATGTTTTTATATATATATATAAAATGTAGAACACACCGATCCCATTTATACACCGCTCATAAACGTAATGGGAGGGGGAGAAGCCGTATAACCACACACACACATAACCGTATAACTGGGATAAAGTTCAAACATGCTAACTGACACATAGTTCAAACAACTGGCACAAACTTCAAACAAGCTAACTGACACAAACTTCAAACAAGCTAACTGACACAGAGTTCAAACAACTGGCACAGACTTCAAACAAACTAACGGTCAATAGGGTAAAACTTTCTGTCAAAAGCACATGATCGATGATTGGGGAGTCTTTCATATACCGTTTTAATTTAAAACTAACAGGTCAATAGGGTAAAACTTTCTGTCAAAAACGCATGATCGATGTGTGAGGAGTCTTTCATCTTCCGTTTAAACTAGCCGTCAAAACCATGATTTAGAACTAACTAGGTCAATAGGGTAAAACTTTCTGTCAAAAACGCATGATCGATGATTGCAAAGGTCATAGGTTAACCCTTGAAGTCGGAAAGTTCCGCCCATCCATCATAGGGTTACCGGAAGTTCAACCTGTCAAAAGGTCAAAGGTCAAAGTCATAAATCATCATGACAGAAGCTATAGTATATTAACTACTCCCACAATTGTTCCACTACATGCTTGGAGAGGCTATTTACCTAAAGGAAGGGCATTATTCTTATATTTTGCAACATGTGCGGAAAATAAATGTGAACAAAGCCTATTATTGAAGTTTAGGATATTTTGAACTACAGGTTTTATCTGTTGTTCAAATAAAATGGCATTTATTTCTTTCAGAAGTCTGATTTTGCTGTCACTGGGTGGATATTAAAGATCCAGTTTTGCATGCAAAGTATTTTTTATGCAAATTCTTTATGGTAAATAAATATATGTTTGTCATTGTATTCTTTTTTTATTATTATATTTGGTGCCTGGGCGTTAGGTCAAAATGGTTTTATTTGCATTGAAGTTTTTTTTTACAAACCAGATCAACTGTGTTCAGAATTCTGTAAAATAAAGAAATAAATAAATGCTATCCAGAATGCTAAAAAGAGATTACTTAAAAAAAAAAAAAAATCAATTTAAAAATTATGTATTATTATTATTATTATTAAAAATATAATTTTGATTTTTACAGTTGATAAAATAAGAGTCAGCTATATAATGGGAGGTTTTTATTGGGTCAAGTTATCATTTTATGTGTTGTAATTTTATTTATTATACAATGTGTGATCCACATTTTTTTTTTTTTTCAAAATTAATTAAAGAGGTCATTACCTGCACTCTAAAACATTTATCAGATATTATAGAACCATTGTTACACCAATAAACTCTCACTTCTTCTCCTCTTTTTTTTTAGAATTAAACCTTGCCACCGGCTGCAAAACAGTGAAATAAATTCGTAATCTAATTCACTCAAGAGACCCAAAACACTCCATCATTTCTGAATATTCAACACAATTTTCCTTTTCCTTTTAATCTTTCACACACTCCCTCTCTTACATTGACTACAAATGAAATACGTCTGCTAATATGAGGGAGGTTCAGCCTTTGAGAACAATTATTAATTTTTACCAGCTCGCTAGAGGTGTTTCAAAACTCCCCTGGGCCTCGCTGTGTGCCGTCTGCCTTAGCGCCGCAAATCAAAGCGTAGATAATTAAGAGATAACAAGACGATTCTTAAGGCTGCTTTCCTTCTGTGCAAGTGACTCAAGTGAACTGTCTTAAGGAGGGAAGACTGTGTGCTCGTTCTCTGTCTGAATTGCACTCGTGGAGTCTGTAGCAGTTGTGAAACTGAAGAACAGTGGAATAAGGTCATCCATCTGCATCAGACCAAGTCCCCGACCGCTGGAGCTGAGCCTCATCTGCGTCACAGGACTCACGTCTGCTGTCGTGTGCTCTGCTGGCATTGGAGATTCATTGTTACAGGAGAAATTGCTTTTGGGACACATCAGCTGGAGTGTGGCTCTGGAATTAGGGTAACTGCAATATATGCACAGAGGAACACAACAGCAAGAGGAGAACACAGTGGTTTCCTTCTGTCTATGACATCGTGATGAAAATATTATCAATTTGTATCCTCACTAGAGCTGTCAATCAATTCATAAAATGATCCGTCAGTTAATTAATCACTTAATTAGTTAATTAAGCCTTAGTAAGTGTTATGAGACTGACTCTTAGGCTATGACTGCCCCGTGTGTCAGGCAAGTAAATAAGTGAACAATTCTCAAATATTAAATATTATTTTTAATATTAAGGAAAATTTTTATAACTATATTTATAGATTTAATCAAGATATGCACTCTTATTTTAGTATCATTGACCTTATTATAATATAGGTGTTATTAATATTATGAATCAGTTTTTATTTTTATCTTTTCCTTTTGAATTTTAGTGAAGGTTTAAATAATTTGACTTTTTTGGTCGTTTTTAGTAGTTTTATTTTTATGTAAATTTCAGTTTATGGTAATTTTATTTATTTATTTATTTAGAAATTTTGCCTTGGCAACTATCTAAAAAAATGTTCTGTTTTGTTATTATAGCTCTTATCATATAATTTTTCTTTGCATATTTGCATTTATTTATTAATTTTCTTATTTGTTTCCCTTTTACATTCGCACAGCATTTTGAAATGATTTACATTTCATAGTCACTTTACTGTTTAAGTGGCAGGCTCGACTGTGACATCTTTCCCGATATAGTGTGACAGCCTGAAGTATGCACCTGATTTTCTACTATCTAAACGGCGCCTCGCATGAAGCCTGCTCATGCTGCGCCGATGGGAATATTCAAAGCAGCACTTATGAAATATTTATCAGAACATGAAAATTCCCCTGTATTTTAATTACCTGTTTTATACTCGAGGTACGATAAAGATTAAGTGAGCCCACTGCTGAAAGGTGACTCAGTGTTCATTTACAGAGATTACGGTGAATAATTCAAATCTTTTTGGTTGCTCTGTGGATTGAAAGAGGAAACAATGAAAGGATTTATTCAGAGTCAAGCCACATGCATTAATTTTGAATGCGGCCCAAAGCACCTGCAGAGAGTGTTGCCATGTTTTATTGAGACAGCGGCTGTGTTTTCCAAGATCACATGGAGGAGGTCCCACTCAAAGGTCTTCTCTGAAGAATCTATACGTTGTGTGTCATCACACATAAAACCCCTTAGCTAAACATAAACTCTTCTAATGAGGAACATGTACATGAATGCATGCATTTCTAGTGACACAAACTCCATTTTCACATCGCAGCAGTTGATAGTGCAGTACACACAGTAGCCTTCGCATGAGATACATAGACAGATAGATTCCTAACTGAGGTCAGAAGGTGGTTTTACTTTAGTGTTGAGTTCCTTGAGCTGTTCCCGTTTGGTTTAGGTGAGGTTCTTTCTCTGGGAGCCGTCCCTGGAGGCATGTGTTTTTTTTATTTATTAATTTTTTTGTCTTGGCAAGCACTGGTGAGCATGTGAGAAGGGCGCTGTGCTTGGCTCATTACACTGATGGCAAGATGTCTCCTTTGCTGGCATTTCCAACAGCCATTGATCCACTGCCTGCCTGATTAATCTTCTATAAAGGGATCAGGAGTCAATTAGTGTCTGAATTTCACTTTGAATTCCATGTGTGTGTGTCACCTTTCCCTTGAGGACCCCGACCCGTCTATACGTGTCCTCTGCACTGCACTCCTGAAATATCCTTCTCCAGTCAATTTACATGTTTCCCCTTCATTCCTCTCAGAGTAAAGAATAGATCTGCATACCAAAGACAAAGGATGTGCCTTCAGAAAAGTGATGACTTTGTTAGCTACCTAGAGACTGAATCAGGTTTCACTAGGGTTCATTATCTTTTTGTTTTAAAGTAGAAGTGAGCAGAGGGTTGACATAAGATATGAAAAGATAGTGCTGTCTAATGGTCCAAGGACTAACTTTATGTTCCAAAACCTAGGGAGCTGCCTATTTCAAGGCATTATAATGTAACAATCCCAGAATGCCTTTTGACAAGCACAGAGAAATGTGAAGTATTAATATATTTGTATTTCATTCAAAACTGTAAAGTAATTTAAAAAGGATAGATGCACTGAGCTTAAAATTCTGGCCAATACAGATTAGTTTTTATATAATGTTATGACTAATGACTAATAAATAAGTCTAAATACCATAGATTAGAAGTTAAACACTAAAAGCTAAAATCACTAAGTGCTAAGTGATTTCAGGAATTACAACATTATAATATGAATATAGTAAGAAAATACACATTCATTTTAAGATTAGCTAAAGATTAAATTTTTCAGTATAATAAAAATTATTAGTATTTTACAAAGAATAATTTATGTGTTACATTATATGGCAAATCTAAGTGTAATATAAAAGTAAAAATAAACCATGAGCATGCACAATTATAGCATTGTATAGTATATAGTAATTATTATAGTACTTTATAATATATATATATATATATATATATATATATATATATATATATATATATATATATATAAACCATTAAATTAGAAAACAAAAAATAAACTAATATCAGCCAATAATGCATATGATGATATATATCATGCATGTTTTAGTTTAGTCCAATGGATGAGAGTTTACCTCTCCAGGTAGATGTAATAACTTGTGCATTTTGAGGGCTAAAATGAGTAGTTTGCATTAAAGCTGTGTATGTAATAATTGTGCATTTCCCTAGGGGGTTTATTCACATATCACCTCTCCATTGATATAATATTGATAAAAATGGGTTTGAATGCACATCAATAACATTTTTTCCCTTTTTTTCAGGTGATTCAACGCAGAGAGGATGGCTCTGTTAACTTTTTCCGCGACTGGGAAGCTTATCGTGAAGGATTTGGCAAGATAACAGGAGAGCACTGGCTTGGTAAGCCTTCCATGTCCCTATCTGTAATGCAATCTGTCTGGAAAAAAAGCTTTGGTAATATTCTCACTAAAAGATGTATAGAACATGTAAGCAGTTGTAATATTCTATGTCCATTACTGCATACTAAACAGCAAAATGCATTTTCTATCATATATAGTATATAATAAGTACTAAATGTATAAATTATTCAAATAGTTTGGATTCATAATATTTAATAAAAAAAATGTTGACTACAGTAGCTGACCATGTTGTGTATGAAATGAAAAACTTTATATAACTTCTTGTTTATGGAACAGTTGGATAAAAGCGCACCCGCAACCATGAATCACAGTTTCACACTTCTTGGTTTTGAATGGAAATAATGTTTTTTAAAAAACAAGCTGAGGAGATATTTTGCTTCAGTCATGACATGCGCACCCCAAAAAAAAAACATGCTCATGTTTGTCCTTTTTCTACATATAACTGTTTTTCTGACAACTGTAAGGAGCCTGGGCATGTTCGGTTATTGCCACTATGAGCTGCCAGCACGGACAAAATGCCAAACTGTGTGTCCAAAGCCGAGCGCAGCAGATGGCTGTGGGTGGACAGGGAGCAGGGCTTTATAAAGACAAGGAAACTCATCATAATGTCCACTGATCAAGCATTGGAAATTTTGGTTCTATCCCATACTGGAATTACTGATTAGTGCTTGTTGATTCAGCTCACTGTTTTTTAAGGGAGTAGTTGATTAAAATTTAAAATGCTCTCATTATTCACTCAACCTTATTTCATGTTAAAGTAAAACATTTTTTTTACAATTAAACACGTTCTCAGATTGCATTGTGACAAGGTCAGAAAAATGTGAAGTGTAAAGGTAACTTAAAAAAAAAATATGGCCAATACAGAAAAGCTAATTTGATAATACATTTTTAAATGTCATGACTGATAAGTGATAAATAATAAATAGCTTTTACATTTTTTAATTGTACATTTTTAATTATGTACTATATTCTATTCTATGAAATAAAATAAAATCAGTCTATAAACTATTAAATAAATAAAAAATACTAAATAAAAAATAAAGACTTTCAGAAAGCATTGTGATAAGCTCAGAGAAATGTAAAGTATAAATATATTTGTATTTTCATTCCAAACTGAAAGCTATAAAAAATAAAAATAATAATAAAAAAAATACTCCAAGTCTTCTGTTTAGGTTTCTCATACAAATCTATGGTAGCTTCAAACTTGGAAAAGACTTGTATACTCTACGTTAAAGTGCATGACACACCTAGTTGCTTTGAACTGTCATTGTATGGGTGAAAAAAAGTAAAGACTCTAAAAAAAAAAATTGTTTTTGAGAATCCTGTTTGAAAAGATTGTATGGCAATAAAATAATGGCACAATATTTTTGGATGAACTATTCTTTTAAACCTGATAGATGGAATAAGGAAAACATTGTGATTTGTTTGTCTATTTTCCGTGATGGCCGGTTGCTCTCCAATATGTTGAATGTGAAGAAGATAAATTGCATTTTCTTCTATTCACTGCAAGGCTGCTCCTCTTTCGAGGAAAAAAAAGATGGAAATATTTTCTGTGATGGCGATGCTTATGGGATGTGTCTTTCTTCGTTTTTTGCCTTTGCCTGATAAACATTTTAGGTCTAGACTTGTAGAGTTGTTGTCTGTAATGTGCGCTCAGGGTCCTGGGTCTCAATCAGCCATGATGAACCATGACAGGCCTGTCACGGAGTGTCATCCTCGAGAGATTGACAGCTTCACAATGAGTGCAGGACAGCACTTGCTAGCAGCGTCTCTCACGCCCGCTGTGGCTGAGAAGGACTTTTCCCATGGCCTGCTCCTTTTTCTTCACAGTGAGTAAGAGCAGCCTCGAGTAATTCCACAGGCTGTTCAAAACAGGATATTGCTTGTGCCGCTGTTGGTCAGGGCTTTGGTTCCCTTTGGGCAAGCCCAGCATGGAACAGTCCTCCCTGGAGTGACGAGGTTCAAGGCCCTGCCTCGTAGTGAAGATGTGCATCGGTGCCAATGAGTTGAGCTGCTCCAGCCCACACTCTTAATCAATAAGAGACATGAGGGAGCTGGAGACAATTAACCTCCAGGGCTGGTGAAATGAGTTCCAGAAAACATCAGCAACACAGGCTCCTCAAGAATGAGGTGACAAGGAAATTGGGGAGGGCAGAGGACCTGTAGCGAGAGACAATCTAGCCTCTCACCTCCAACAAATAGGATATGGAGCACAGTTCACAATAGCTCTGTTGCAAAACGTGCCATTATGAATTGATCTGGGAATGCCTTATAAGTTTTAGTTGATAGCTGCTTGATTTAAATTGAAACTGAAATGAGGTAGCAAACAGGATGCAGAATTGCTGTTTTTGTATGTGAGGAGTTAGAATTAAAATGAAATGGAATCCATACAACTCATTTTAACTAGAAAAGTTAAACATTGGAATGTTGGAAAATTTAATTCATAGTGAAAAAATTGTTTGAATAGAGTGCTAAAGTAATGACTTGTTTTTGCAATCCAACGCGGAAGTTAGCATCACCCTGGTTCCCTCAAAAAAATTACAAATAAATAAAAAACATCAGGATTTTTCTATCATCCTTTTGGATTATTGCAGAAAATAAGCTTTGTGACCAGCAGCCATTTATGATTCGTAAACGTTTTGTTCATCATGGTATTATTCTCAACTTCTCAACAACTTTTATGAAAATATCTTGATCTTGTGTTAACCACAGACCTATTTTAGGGAATCTAACCAAAAATCTATTGACAAAACATTTGAGTTGGAAATAGGAACTAGAAGTGTTAAAATACTAACTAATTTCTGACAAGCTACGAAATATCGCATTCATTATCGAAGGCGATTCATCTGGGATAATGAACGCGATATTGTGTAGCTTGTCAGTGATCTGTCTCTGTCTATTAAATGCCGCTCCATTTAAAAGCAGGTAATGGTGATATATCGGTAATCACGGAGCCAGATTTACTGATTAGAATCGCATGATCATATAGTTAGATATATCGCCCAGCCCTACTGGACAAAATATATTTATCAGTGTAATGATAAAAACTTCCTAATCATCCGGAAGAAGGAGGCGGGAACCGGCGCAAAATCAAAATGAAACTTTAATGACAAAAATAAACACAAAACAGCGCACTAGCCCCTCACGGACGACTGGTGCGCACAAAATAAAAAGCAAACATAAAATATTGCCCAGGCCTGGTCCTCTCTCGTCCTTCACTATCGTCGCTCCATTTTTATATCCTTCCATCTCCTCTGTGGGACTCAAGACCGGCGGTGGGGCGCAGGTGTCACGGATCTCCCAATCACTCTACCGGCCTCGCTCGTTCCCACATCTCTCGGCCCCGCCCCACTCGTCACAATCAGCATTTCCTTTGGTTTCTGAACAGAATGAATGACAGACAAAAAAAGCGAAGATCGTTTTAGTGCCACATTACCAATTAGCTTGAAATGCTTATGCATAAATGTAAGTCGAAAATATTAAGGGAGCAATATGAATATTAATGCACTAGAGTGTATTTTTGTGTCATCAAAGGAGAGGTTTGAATTATCATTCCATAATTTACTTTTGTAGTGCATTAGCATATCCATTCATGATCAAACTCCCAGAGCACTATAAATAAGTCTTTTATCAGTCATTTTCACAAAATTCTGTTGAATTGCTTATAATAAGTCATTTCCATTTCCTGAATATTTACAGATGATTGTCGATACAAGGCACTGTGCTCGAGTTCCCATGAACTTCTGTTGTTCTTATTAATTATAATAACTACATCCTTACCATAGAGGAGAGTGAGCTTCAATTACCACTGCATCATTCATATACTTTAAATGTATTACCTGGAGATGACTTGAAAAACACACATAAACCATATATTGTCACAATTCTATGTTTATTTTCTTAAAAGTTTCAGATTTTTTTAGCTTAGCTACACTGGTCTTAGCTAGATGTCTTTGTCCATATTAGGGGTTTCCTGGCATGTCATCAGTTATTACCAGGGAGGCAGGGTTTCATATTTTATTGAAGCACCCCTGGGCGCCCCCCACCTGCTGTTAGCATTCCATTGACTCCCATTCATTTTGGGGTCACTTTGACAGAAAAATAACTTTACATCTGAGGCATTTAAAGACTCCATTTGTCCATTAGTTATTTCTAAAGAAACACAAAAATGTATAAAAGGCCTCATTACCTTGTATCTTACGTTGTGGCCCCATAGAAGCAGTTTTTGTAAAAAATAGGCTAACGATTGCATCATAAGCTGTGACTCTGGGTCGCACAGTAGAGAAATTACCATATGGACAGGAGGAGAAGCTCGAAGGCAATCTTTTACTGTCTGAGGTAATCGGGGGGACGCGGAGGTATGAAGTCAAGGGAGAAGCCCATAGAGAGTCCATAAAAGCCACGGGACAAAATTATTCAACAACGTCTGCAAGATTCGGTTGGTGATTCAGATTTCTCTTTGCATAGCCATTAGAAGACTTACAATTGTCAGACAGGTTAAAAGTGAAAAAAGTGTGAAGTGACATTCAGCCAAGTATGGTGACCCATACTCAGAATTTGTGCTCTGCATTTAACCCATCCGAAATGCACACACACAGAGCAGTGAACACACACACACACACACACACACACACACTGTGAGCACACACCCAGAGCAGTGGGCAGCCATTTATGCTGCAGCGCCCGGGGAGCAGTTGGGGGTTCAGTGCCTTGCTCAAGGGCACCTCAGTCGTGGTATTGAAGGTGGAGAGAGAACTGTTCATGCACTCCCCCCACCCACAATTCCGTCCGGCCCGAGACTAGAACCCACAACCCTTCGATTGGGAGTCCAACCCTCTAAACATTAGGCCACGACTTCCCACGACTTCACTTGTCTCCGTTGAATCCATTGGGGTCGCTGTGTCCATTTCTTTTACTGTCTATGGTTATTACTTCTATGAGCTTTCAGTGCGAGACTGCCCTCTGGCTTCGAGGATGAATGATACATACACTTCATGAGAGTGTTTAGCACTCCGTAATGTTTGAAAACCTTAAAACTTCTATGTGAACACACTTGCCCGGAAAAAGGTGGGGAATGAATTTACGTTTCAATAAAAGTGGGGGGACACGTCCACCACATGACCACCACCCAAGGTGATAGTCGAACTGATAGAAGTCTCTGTGTACGAATTAATAAGATTTGACGTAAAGTGTAGTTTAATGTCAGATTTATCTGAATCAGCAGGTTTCATTTTATATGTAACTGACTTTATGAAGGTTTTTTTATGAGGCTTACATCTATTTCCATTTTACTTTTACTGAACATATCACTACTTAAAAAATTAAACTTTTATTCAGCATGGATGCATTAAATTGGACAAAGGTGACAGTAAATACATTTTAATCAAACAAAATATATTTTAAAATAAATGTTTTTGTCTTTTCTGTTCATCAAAGAATTGTAACAATAATAATAAAAATAATAATTTTTCCAGTTTCCCCAAAAAATTTAGAAGAACAACTGTTTACAACATTTATAATAATAATAAATGTTTCTTTAACAGCAAATCATCTTATTAAAGTAATTTCTGAAGGATCATGTGACACTGAAGATTGGAGTAATAATGCTGAAAATTCAGATTTTTATATTACATTTTTAAACCCTTTCAACTCTAGAAAAGTTATTTAAATTGCATTTAAATCAGATTTTTTTATCTTTTTATTATTATTTTAATTATTATTATTATTATTTGCTCTATTTTGAGTCTTAATGAGCATATAAGATTTCTTAGAAAAACAAAAACTCTTACAGACCCCAAAATCAGTTATGAGAATAACAAAAATGCACACAAATATATTTACAAAAAGTGCAAAAAATATATATATTTTTTAAAAACGTCACATTACAGTAGCAATTATATAGTCTATAAACGCTTAAAAAAATCGTATAAGTGTGCATATTAACATGATCACAAATCATATAATAAACCAGACATGAAATTGTGTGGGGAGCTTTTTGTCAGAATTCTTTAGGCTTGTTCTTTAGTGAAGTGAACTTGCTTCTTTGCCCAAAATAATAAACTTAAATCTTTCCCTGCATCCTCTTAAGGAAGAAGAGGGTGTATTTAATCACATTTACTCCATCCCTGCCGTAACCCCACATTCATCACACAGTGTTCCCGAAAGTCCGTCCTGCTCCACGTCAGCAGAAAAAAGAATCATTGCCTATAATCTCATCCATCTTCACAAGCCTTGTCTCATCACAAATGTGTTCTGACAGAAGTCAGAAATTGGCACAACTGTTTACACTACAAAAGATTTAGCCTTTCGTTTGCTCTGTGTCATGTTTTTGGATACAAGACAGGGCAGATGGATGTTTCTGATGAGCTTTTTGGTGACGCGTCGTAATCTCATTGGAGAGACCCCGAGAGACTATGTGAGACTTTCTCAGCATAATTGATATGAAACGTGTCTGGTTTCCCAGTGCTACACAGCATGTGGTGTTAGCAACATCAGTCGGCACTCATTAAAGCTGAAATGTGTAAAATCTGCACAACTGGAAAAATAAGAGCTCAGTAACAGACTTCTGTCTTTTCAAGGAAGTCAGCCTATGAATCTCTTACTTATACCTGAGTCTTTATATTAATGAAGCATTTTGGCAATGAAACATTTCTAATACATGACAATGTCTAAGCACACATACAGCTCCAAGATGTCTATATGCTTACAAAGGGCACATCATCTGGAAAGCATAGATTTTCAATTATTGAGTACAAACTTTGCATGCATTTTAAATCATAAATGTCCGGAAGACATCTGTCTTTAAGATAAAAATGCATGCATCAGATGGCATCTAGTGATGCATATGTGCTGTCAGTGCAAGTGTATTTTGAATTTTGTTGATCATCTACATGTTTTTAAGCCTTGCAAACGCAAACATTTGATTTTCTGTGATGCACTGAACGTTATTGTGATTTTAACTGATTTTAACTTCTTCATCAAGTGGTGGAAGCATCAGTTAGAACTCATTGAAAATTACAATATATATATGTATATATATATATATGTGTGTGTGTGTGTGTGTGTGTGTGTGTATATATATATATATATATATATATATATATATATATATATATATATATATATATATATATATATATATATATATATATATACATATGATTTATTATATTTTAAAAAATTTGAGTAATTATGTTTTTTATGTTTTTGAAAGAAGTCTCTTATGCTCACCATCTTTTAATTATTGTCATAATGATTTTTCTTTTCTCTCATGTTTGTTAAAAAGTTAATACTTTAATTCAGCAAGGATGGCCTTATAGGTAAGTAATGATAATTTGTAACTGATACGGAACTTAATAGGTAGCCAGTGCAGAGACTGTAAAATTGGGGTAATATGATCATATTTTCTTGACCTCGTAAGGACTCTAGCTGCTGCATTTTGGACGACCTGTAGCTTGTTTATTGAAGAAGCAGGACAACCACCTAGAAGTGCATTACAATAGTCCAGTCTAGAGGTCATGAATGCATGAACTAGCTTTTCTGCATCAGAAACAGATAACATGTTTCGTAGCTTGGCAATGTTTCTAAGATGGAAGAATGCAGTTTTTGTAACATTGGAAATATGATTTTCAAAAGACAAATTGCTGTCTAATATAACACCCAGATTTCTGACTGTAGAGGAAGTAACAGTACATCCGTCTAGTTGCAGATTGTAATCTACAAGATTCTGTGTAGTGTTTTTTGGTCCAATAATTAATATCTCCGTCTTATCCGAATTTAATTGGAGAAAATTATTTGTCATCCAATCTTTTACATTTTTAACACACTCTGTTAGCTTAGATAATTGGGAAGTTTCATCTGGTCTCGTTGATATATATATAGCTGAGTATCATCAGCATAACAGTGGAAGCTAATTCCGTATTTTCTAATAATATTACCAAGGGGCAACATGTATATTGAAAATAGAAGGGGACATAGGACGGATCCTTGTGGCACTCCATATTTTACTGATGATAAATGAGATGACTCCCCATTTAAGTAAAGAAAATGGTAGCGATCGGACAGGTAGGATCTAAACCATCTTAGAGCCTGCCCTTGAATACCTGTATAGTTTTGTAATCGATCTATGAGTATGTCATGATCTATGGTGTCGAACGCAGCACTAAGATCAAGTAAGACTAGAAATGAGATGCAGCCTTGGTCTGACGCAAGGAGCAGGTCATTTGTAATTTTAACAAGTGCAGTTTCTGTGCTATGGTGGGGCCTAAAACCTGACTGAAATTCTTCATACAGATCATTTTTATGCAGGAAGGTGCTCAATTGAGCAGACACAACTTTTTCTAAAATTTTAGACATAAATGGAAGATTTGAAATAGGCCTATAATTTGCCAGTACACTAGGATCTAGTTTTGGTTTCTTAATAAGAGGCTTGATAACCGCCAGCTTGAATGGTTTTGGGACGTGTCCTAAAGATAACGACGAGTTAATGATATTGAGAAGCGGTTCTTCGGCTACAGGTAACAGCTCTTTCAGTAATTTAGTGGGTACAGGATCTAATAAACATGTTGTTGGTTTAGATACAGTGATAAGTTTATTTAGCTCTTCCTGTCCTATGGTTGTAAAGCACTGCAGTTTATCTTTGGGTGCGATGGATGAAACTGAAGTGTTAGATGCTGTAGAATCTACATTCGCTATTGTATTTCTAATGTTATCTATTTTATCAGTGAAGAAATTCATAAAGTCATTACTATTTAACGTTGGTGGAATATTTGAATCAGGTGGCGTCTGGTAATTTGTTAACTTAGCCACTGTGCTAAATAAAAACCTTGGATTGTTTTGGTTATTTTCAATGAGTTTGTGTATATGCTCTGCCCTAGCAGTTTTTAGAGCCTGTCTATAGCTGGACATACTGTTTTCCATGCAATTCTAAAAACTTCTAAGTTAGTTTTTCTCCATTTGCGTTCAAGACTACGAGTTACTTTCTTGAGAGAGTGAGTATTACTGTTATACCATGGTACAGTACGTTTTTCTCTAACTTTTTTCAATTTAATTGGGGCAACAGCTTCTAATGTATTAGAGAAAATAGTGCCCATGTTGTCAGTAATTTTGTCTAATTCATGTGTATTTTTGGGTACAAATAGCAGTTGAGATAGATCAGGCAGGTTATTTGCGAATCTTTCTTTGGTGACTGGAACAATAGTTCTGCCCAGACGGTATCGCTGCGACATATAGTTAATATCAGTTATACGCAGCATGCACGATACGAGGAAATGGTCTGTAATATCATCACTTTGAGGTACAATATCTATAGCAGTAAGATCGATGCCATGCGATATAATTAAATCTAGTGTATGATTAAAACGATGAGTGGGACCGGTGACATTTTGCTTGACTCCAAAGGAGTTTATTAGGTCAGTAAACGCAAGTCCTAATGTATCATTTGTATTATCAACATGAATATTAAAATCTCCCATGATTAGCGCCTTATCAACTGTAACTAGAAGGTCTGAGAGGAAATCTGCAAATTCTTTTAGGAATTCTGTATACGGCCCTGGTGGTCTATACACATTAGCCAGAGCAAGAGATACATTAGATTTCTTTTGCATGTCTGACAGAGTAACATTTAGCATTAGTATTTCAAAAGAGTTAAACCTGTATCCTGTTTTCTGGGTAACATTGAGAATATCACTATATATTGTTGCAACACCCCCGCCACGACCAGTCTGACGGGGCTCATGTTTATAACAGTAGTTTGGTGGATTAGACTCATTTAGACCCAAATAGTCATTTGGTTTTAGCCAGGTTTCAGTCAAGCAGAGTAAATCAAAACTATTATCTGTGATCATTTCATTTACAATAACTGCTTTTGGTGTGAGTGATCTAATATTTATGAGCCCAAACTTTAAAAATTGTTTTTGTTCATTTACTTTACATTTTTCTGGTTTAATTACGATAAGATTTTTTCTAGATCCTACATTATATTTATATTTTGACCTCACTATTCGGGGAACAGACACAGTCTTAATAGGTTTTACAGCACAAGTACTTTTATCATTTAAGCGGGTGGAACAAAACTCATCATAATGGTTATTTGAGAATTGACTTACTAGTCACATGGAGCGAAGTGTCCTGGAGATGTTGTCAGAGAGAAGCTCCGCTCCGACTCGACTGGGGTGTAATCCATCAGCGCGAAACAGCCTAGGACGCTCCCAGAAAAGATTCCAGTTATTAACAAATAGCAGTTTCTGTTCTTTACACCATGACAACAACCATTCATTTAAAGCAAAAAGTCTACTGAACCTTTTGTGTCCTCGTCGATACGTGGGCAGTGGTCCTGATACGACGATCGTCGCCGCGGGCGTCGTGCTGCGAACCGTCTCGATCAGGCTCCTGAAGTCCCTCTTCAGCGTCTCCGTCTGCCGCAGCGTGGTGTCGTTAACCCCGGCGTGAAGCACGACCGCTCTCGGGCTCTCGTCGTCCTTCAGGATCGCGGGGATCTGCGCAGAAACATCGAGGACACGAGCACCAGGCAAACAATGAGTGTGCACTTTACCTTCGGCTAACGTAGCACTTACGTGTCGGATGATGGAGTCTCCGATGATCACAGCGTCGCGTCCTGTCTCGCGGAGGGGAGCGAAGCGGTTCTGGATGGAGATCTCGAAGGCAGGAGGGGGAGATGTCGTCGCCCGGGACCCGGCTCGCATCCTCCGCTGTGGATGCACCCAGGGTCCGTGGTGTCCCGGCGTCGCAGTGAAGGACATCTGGGAAGATCGCGTCCTGGGTGCACCGGGCCTGCGCAGAGAAACACACGGAGTAGACGTGGTGGGACTGTTAACAGCACGCTGTATACTTACCCCGGACTTGTGAGCGTCAGCCCGGGATGATTCCAGCGCGGCTCTCCGCTCTCTCAGCTCGGCCTGCCTCTGTTCCAGGTTGCGAATCTGCTTCCCCAGGGCCTCGAGCTCGAGCTGCACAGAGTGGAGACATTCATCCGCCATTAAAGCAAGTAACAGTGAGTACAGCAGTGGTAATGTGTGTGAATAGAGTATTAGCAATGTAAGCGCAGTTAGCAGCAACCACGCTTGCTGATGCTAACTGGCTAAAAGCTAATAGCGGACCCGGGAGATCAAAATAAATCTAGTGATAGCGAGTCGCTCTGATTGTTTTGTTGTAGAATACAATAGAGGATATATTCACGCGTTATATAAACGGAAACGATTGTGTATAAAATTGATTTTTAAGTTAAAAATAGTCAATGAAAAGAATATAGTGACGGAGCTCAAACGCAGTTCAGCCGTCAACAACAAACAGGAAGTGACGTCAGTGAGCTGCCTAACTAGACAGCATCTGCCACTTCACTGTCTTGTGCATTTGCAATTTATTCACAGATATGCGCACTTGCTTCAGCTAGTGATAAATGAAGATGTTTTCTCAAGGGCCTTTTGACCCATTACATTCTCTTTTTTTGTGTCGGAGCGTGTAAACAGCATGAACACGTCTCGTATGTGAAGAAAGCGAGGGTGGATGGATGCTGTTGAGATGTGAAGTGACTTAGTTACCAGCAGAACATCTCAGAAAAGCATGCTGATGGCTTTTAGTTCATACAGCTTGACATACGAGTGTAACTTCCATTTTCTACATGTGAATAAACTGGCTGTGCTGCAGGCCCTCATGCTTGTCACGAGAGAAAAAAGTGCTTCTTTATGTGCTTCTATCAGTTTTTTTCACGTCTCTCAGTGAATTGCTTCCAAAATGAGCCACGCTGTGATAGGAGCATGTGAGGTCTGCTTTTGGCTACCTGGTCTGCTTTACTGTCATTCCACCATTCGCATCCACAAAGAGATCCAATATAGATCAAAATAAAATTCTGTCATCGTTAACTCATGGTTGTTGTGATTTTTGCCAAGTAAGACATGTGCCTAGATCATCTTTTGTTGATTCTGGATCAAAATTACTGTCCAAAAATATAGACCTAACTCAATCCCTACCTCTAAACCTAACCCTACCCATAATGTATTCCTAAAATCAGAGGGAAATGATGACAAGGATGTAGAAGCATCTTACTCTGATTGTAAACCTAAATCTGACATTTCTTGAAAACGTATCCCTCGATATTGATTGGTTGATTAGAATGTTGTTCCAGGATCAACAAGAATGTTGATCCAAGAACATGTTGTACTTGTTGAAATCACGTTCACCTTAACTCACCATCATTGTGTTTAAAGTTTATGATTTACTCAGTTCTTTGGTACAGGTGAATTGTCAGTTTTGATTTAGTAACAGTTTTCTTATTTGATTGAAAAAATAGTAAAACATTAATCTTGTAAATTTATTTTGAGTAAATTATGACTAAAATGGCATGTTTATTGTCACGATCAGTAACTTTTAGTTTGTTGTTTTCCACTGTTTTCCTGTTTTGACCTAGTTTTCCCTTGTGTCTGATTAGTTCATTATGTTCACCTGTGATGGTTAACAACTGTTTTCCTTGACAAGACTGATTGATTTATTTATTTATTGATGAAATAGTGTTATGATGATGAAATAATTAATAATAATAAATAATCATAATAAATTATTTATTTATTCATTGATTAAATCAATATTTATTGATGAAATAGAGTTATGATGATGAAATAATTAATAATAATAATAATAATAATAATAATAATAACTAATTTATTTATTTATTTATTGATGAAATAGTGTTATTATGATGAAATCATTAATAATAATAATAATAAATAATAATAATAAATAATTTATTTATTTATTTATTTATTGATGAAATAGTGTTATGGTGATAAAATAATTACTTTTTCTTTAAAGAAACCCCAAACAAAACAGCAGCAACAAAATAGTCATGCTAATATGCTTTATTTCTAATTCTATCCAAGCTACATCAATGCTATTCTGGTTTTCTCTCTCTTTCTTAGCATCCTGTCTTCACCATGTCATGGTTTGTTCTCTCACTCACTCGTTTCCAATCAGTATCCTGCTATATCACTCCCAAAACCCCTAGATGTAACACTAAGATGTATGGCCGAGATGCTGACAAACATATTTTCCTTTTGCCGCTTGTCTCTACTGTATCCTGTTTCATTTTTTTTCCACTGTGTGTGTGTGTGTGTGCTTGTGTAAGCTCTCCCTTCTGAATAACATTATTATTGTTTACTTCCACAAGATGGAAGAATCCACTACAGTGACCTCCTCAATATTTAAAAACCAGAGGATTTCAAAGAACACGAGTCAATACTGTGACTCTCTATTGTACAGATACTCAGACCAAATGTTTCTGTCAGAAAGTGTTAATTCAGAATAAATTTTTAAAGAGTCTAAAGTGCAGCTGATGCTGTAGTGTGCTCAATCACAGCTGCGGGAGAGAAACCTTTACATCTCACAAGCAGAGAGAAGTGGGACATTTTTGTTGATCTTCTAATGAACACAAGACTCGATGAGGTGCAATTAGTGGTTGAAAAAAAGGCATTTGTGTTTAACTGTGCAAGTAGCTTATTGATGACCGCAATAACAGTCCAAGTAGTGAAGCTACAGTACCTTGTTGAAAAGAAGTTAGCTAGACTATAAGTTATTAACAAATGTAACTGCAAACTATGCTGAGGCTTTTTAAGGCATTTAGTCAAGCTCTGAATTAGTCGGTGCAGCCTTTAATGTGGGTGGAGGTGAAAATGATCAGTTCGACTTTCACTTTAAGTGCACATTCATTATGTATTCAGACCTTTTTAATAGTTTTCTGGGTAAACGTTGAATGTTAAAGTTGGTAGCTCAAGTACTGTGTACTGGCATCCTGTCAGACGTAAAAAAAAAAAAAATGCTCAGCTCTAGAAAAAAAATTATATATGAATATAGTATATAATGTATATAAGAATGTATAAATTAACACTTTTTTTATATAATTTGAGTGGATAACATGAATTAATAGCTTAAACATGAACCATCTAAATATGTATAAATATAGTGTAATGTGAGATGTTTCTAAAATAACAATAAATAAAATTTATGAATATTTATAAATATTATTAAGTTATGTTAAATGATGACTTGAATAGGCGAGTCATATTATGAAACGATTCATTGAAATAAACAATCAAACACATTTATGAAAAAGAAACAGTTTGGACAACAGTAAGTCTTCTTGTTATATTTCAGGTTTTAAGTGTAAATCTAACGAATTAGTGAGATTTATGGTTAATTTTTTTTATTATTTTTTTATTCACTAATTTACCAAAAATAGTAACTTCTTTGAAAACAAGACTTTACAAGCAGATTTGATTTTCAAGTAAATTAAACTTGTTTTACGGATGTCTAGATACGTTTACTGGAAAACAAGACAAAAATACTGAAAAATAACTGTCACACTACTGAAAAATGTACTGCTGTTGCTTTTAGTTAGTTACTGGCTGGAACCATTGTTGTGATGCCAGTTTTAACAATGCATTTCTCTCATGATGTCTTCACTTTCTTACAAGTAAGTCGTAGTCATCTTGGTCTGTAGGTGAATTCCTGGATGACTCAGAGAGATAAAAATAACTGACGGACAAAATAAATAGGGTAGACCTTTTAAGACACATTCATTGCCTCTTCAGTGGAGTGCTGCAATCTACGGGCTGGTGGAATGAATCTAAGCAGGGAAATAGATGGATATCAAACCAACGTGGTCCCCACTGACTTGTTTGGGATTATGAAAACATTGGCAATTTTCACTTAGTCTTTATCTGTGATTTATCTGTGAGTATAGCTCTCCAGAGGCTCTGAATAAAACATGGCCTTGCTCAGCATCCACAAAGCATTCCATTAATCACCATAAGGATTGTTTTAGACTGACTACTTATCTTGCGCTGTGGATTAACCACATGACGTTGGCCATGCACAGATGGCCTTGAATTTTATGGGGGAAATGCTAGTTAAAATTGAAAACTCCTCTGGTCTTCTTTTCCTCTTGTCCTTGTGCATTACTTCCTATCTTTCTTCTTCCTTCTGTGGAAATGAGATGCTATCACAGCTTTCGACTTAACTTTTAAACACCATAATCCATTATAAATATGATCAATCCTAGTATTATCCTCTTGGAAAGAAAAAGACATGACAGACACTGGTAATGCTTCTCCAAGCGTGCACACTTGTGTTATCATTGCATATTTTCACAGTGTTTCCCCACCCTATTTATCATGCTTCCACAGACAAATCCACACCAAACACTTTATTAACACCAGAAAAGTGTCACCTAGTTAATCTTAAAATCATGACAAAACTTTTGCATCAGGTTTTGTTGCACACACTCTTAAAAATAATGATTTTTTATTGTTGCCAATTGGGGCAGTTGTGGCCTAATGTTTAGAGAGTTATACTTGTAACCTGAAGGTTGCAGGTTCGAGTCTCAGGTCTGGCATGTACTATAGGTGGGGGAGTGAATGGCCAGCGCTTGCTGGTTATGATCTGTTCACTGAAATATCTTTGAGGAACCCAGACTGAACTTCTGTTACATCACTATAAAAAAAACAAAAAACTAAAATTATTTTGAAGAGTGTACGTTGACCCCAAAAAGTATTTGGAAAGTTTAGCCACATTTATAATTGTTTGAATGTTTTTGCATTATATATTTAGTAATAAGAAGCTTTCATTTATATAATTTTATTATGAAAATTTAAATATTATTTTTTCAAAATGCATAACGTAAAAAAATATATACAATTTTTAGAGCTAAACTTCTTAAATGTGTTGTATTATAATATAAAATAATTTAGTTTTTTTTAATACTTTTATTTAGCATGAGTTCATTGAATTGATCAAAATTTTAAGTTTTAAATAAATGTTTTTTTTTATGGACATTCTATTCATCAAATAATAACACTGAAAATATGCATCACTGTTTCCACAAAAATATTAAGCAGCTCAACTGTTTTCAACATTGATAATAATAAGAAATGTTTCTTGAGCAGCAAATCAGCATTTAAGAAATATTTATGAAGGATCATATGACACTACAGACTGGAGTAATGATGCTGAAAATTCAGCTTTAACATCACAGGAATAAGTTACATTTTAAAATATGTTCGATTAAAAAACAGTGTAATAACATTTCACAAAATTACTGATCTTGCTCTGTTTCTCAAATAAATGCAGCCTTGGTGAACACAAGTACAGGGCCCCGCACATGACATGTGAGAAAGAAATTAATAAATTGTGGACACAATTTACAAATTTGTTCCTTCAATGTACTAAAACGTGCACACGATTACTATTTAATTCCCTCAATTTGCTAATTCATTCCCTCGATTTGCTAAATCATTCTTAGAATTTACTAATTTAATCACTTGATTTATAAATCGAGTCAATGGATTAGTAAATTGTGCACACAGTTTATAAATCGAGGGATCCAAATAATAAATTGTGCACACGATTTAGATTAAAAAAATTTCTCTGCATGCCATGTGTGGGGCTCCGTACATAAGAGACTTATTTTAAAAACTTTTTTTAATCTTATAAACCGTTTAATTATTTAACGCAATGAAATTCTGACATTTTTCAAGTGACTAAATACTTTTTGTTCTTCGGTTTAAAGAATGCAGAATGAAAATGTATCCCAGTGGAACCCATTCAAATTTCTGCTGGTCGCGAATTACAGATTTAAGAGACGTTAGTTATTTTACTTGAGAAAACTTTGTTATGTACCTTGCACAACTTAGCAAACAAAAACCCTAAAAAATAATTCAACATCTCTTTTGATGTGGCCCAAAGTCATATCCATTACTGTGCAAAGGTTGCATTTGGCCAAGGATTCTTCATGTTATTAAGATGGAATCAAAGCTTTACCAATCTCAGATATTATGCATTTTTAAAAATGTTAAATAGCAGTGCTCCATGGAATGCTTCAGATTCCTAATGGCAGCTATTTTTCAAAGAGTAATATTTTTTCTAGTATCTGTTACCCTCAGGATGCTTTACATATTTTCTGTCCCATGGCATCCATTCATTTAGCCAAACCTGACACAGTAATTGACTGCAATGTGTGTTTTGTGAAGCATTTAAGAGGAATAGGCAGGTGGCGAGCTGTAGACATCAAACCGGGTCTGCACACAGATAGGATGCTGATGTCCCTGATAAGATTTCAGCTGATGGCAACGCAAAGCCGCTGTGATGCTATCACTGAAAGTACTCCAGCTAATTTCACAGAGCTAACTGAAAGGCCATTAATACCTCATAACTTCACAGATGAGTGTGGGGGAATGGTCCTAGACTTCTAATCTTATTAATACAACATACACCATGATGGGGAACTAGAGCATAGTTCTGGCAAAAATTTATATTCTCTCTTTATTTACTCACCCTCATGTCGTTGCAAACCTGTATGACTTATGAGGAAACATTAAAGAATACATTTTTAATATTGTGCTAGTTACTCATTTTCATGCTGTTAATAAATGTGTAATGAAGCTTTCTGGCTTCAAAAAGGAAGCAAAGCATCATAAATGTACCATTGAAGTGCTGTAAATGTAGTCCAAACGATTAGTGCACTATATATCAAGCAGTCTGAAACCATCCAATAGCTTTAAGTGGTGAACAGAGCGAAAATCCTAAAGATCTTCTCAGTACATCAAAAAACTTTTCTAAAGGATTAGTTCAAGAATCAGACCATTTAACTCATTGAATCAATGAACCGATTCTCACTTGGAAGATTACTAGTGAACAATGATTTAAAGAGACAGTTCACCCAAAAATGAAAAGTATGTTGTTATTTACTGTTTCAAACCTTTATGAGTTTCTTTCTTCTGTTAAATGCAAAAGAACAGCAATAGCCATTGACTTTTTTTTTGCCATGCTGTTGAAGTCAAGATTATTCAGGTAATCTTCTTTGTGATCAACAGAAGAAAGAAACTACATGTTTAGAAAAACTTGAGAGAACTTGAGAAATAATGATACACTTTTCATTTTGGGGTGAATTATTCCTTTAAAGGGGGGGGGGGGATGAAATGCTCGTTTTCACTCAATATCCTGTTAATCTTGAGTACCTATAGAGTAGTACTGCATCCTTCATAAATCCAAAAAGTCTTTAGTTTTATTATATTCATAAGAGAAAGATAGTCTGTACCGATTTTTTCCGGAAAAACACGACCGGCTGGAGGCGTGGCGTGTGGGCGGAGCTAAAGAATCACGAGCGCGAATAGGCTTTTGCGTCGAGAGCGTTTGGAAGCTGTGACATTACCCAGAGCCGTTGAAAAACATATTTAACGGCTCTGAGATTGCCTTGAGGAAAAAACCATCATCCAAAATAAACCATGGCTAACAGTCAGATTCAGCCGTTTATTTATGATCCAGAATCAGATCCAGAGGCTGAAACTGAATGAGAGCAGCAGCAGCAACGACTTGCTCCGAGCGGGGCTTGAACCCGGGTCTCCGATGGGAGGCGGACGCACAAACAAGGAGGCAGAGATATTTGAAGCAGTTTTACTCCCCGCATGTGGTTCCAACACACGATCGTGACCCTTTTTCCTTGGGATTGCATCATCCTTAAGAAATAAACGATATGCAAATCCGTCGTCAAACTGGGCCTTGTTTGTAAAACAAGCATCTTCGAAATGCAGGGGAACAAACAAAAACACTTGCACAACTCCGTTGATGCTCTGTAAAAATAAACTCCATCCACTGGTCCCTTAATGCTGTTTTTTTTTGGTAATCTGTGCAGGGTTTTCTTGCCCTGGCAACCAAAAACACACTTCTTTTGTGACTTTTCGTGATGCTCTCGCTCTGATCAGTGAATCGCTCTGATCAGTGATTGTCTGTGCTCAGCCTCTCTCTGCTCTGCTATACGGGAGCGCGCGCTCTTCAGGCAGACGTGCCCTCAGGACCCATATAAGGAAATTCCGCTCCATCTAACGTCACACAGAGCCATACTCGAAAAAAACTTTCCGAACCTTGTGACAAACCGGAAGGAGTATTTTCGGTACAAAAATACTCCTTCAAACGTACAACTTAATTTTTGAAACTTTGTCCATGTTTAGCATGGGAATCCAACTCTTTACCAGTGTAAAAAACTCAGTATGCATGAAATAGCATTTCACCCCCCCTTTAAATCTGGCAATGTTTCCAGTCCTCATCCATCAAAAATTCTCCTGTTTGTGTTCCATAGAAAAATTTTAACATGCTGATTTTTAACGACATGAGTGTTAGCAAATGATGACCACATTTTCCGTTTTAGGTGAACTATCCCTTTAAAGCTGTGGTTCTGTGTGACCTGCAGTCAAATGCAAGAGAGAAGTCGAACTGCCGTTCTGATCTCTGTTATGAAGGCTCTTAGAAATGCATTATTCAAGACGTTCTGATTTATTTAATTTTCCCTATGTTTAGATGAGTGAGATGGCTGCTTGTGTGTGCCACAGTATCCCAACACACAAATTAAGTTTTAACCTTAGTGACACATGAAATGTTATTTGTTGTGACAGTCCTCCATGAATAAAGGATATAAATTCCGCTGGATCCGACGACAGACTTGTTCAACTTCATTTTTGTCAGTGCCAATTCAAACATGCTCTGTTGGCACATATTAAATTAGAATGAATTCATTTCAAATTCATGGTGCTGGTATAGTATGTGTGCTCCTGACATTGAGCTCTTGTGCTCAAGCTGGAGACACAGTTTCAAGTCCAAACCAAAGTCCTTATGAATCAGAATCAGAAAGATCGTTATTGCCAATTGTGTTTACACACACAAGGAATTTGTCTTGGTGATAGTAGCTTCCCGTGCTGAAAGTTGAAGCAAGTTGTTTTATGTGTATAAGAGAGTGATGACTTTTGATTGTCTTTACAGCAATATGAGCCAGTTATATGATTATTAGATTTGCTTTCCTAGAGCTATACACTATACACTGTAGAAGTCACGTCTCTTAAACTAAAAATATATTGTTTATGCAGATTCACAGAGGTGGTATAAATGTATTTACAGTTCGTTATGCCAGTAAAGGATTTGTTCAAGTTAGGCCAAGTGACTTGTGTTTATGATTGAGTCACTGAATCATTCACTCAAACGATAAAATCAAAAACACTGATCCATTCTGGAACAAATCAAGTGAGTATCTTTTTGAGTGAGTGATTGAATCATTCACACAGCCGATTTGTTCAAAGTCACTGATTAATTTAGGACAAAACAAGTGGCTCAAACCATTAATACAAAAAAAGGGCAAGTGGCTGTGTTTATGATTGAGCTTTTTCATACAACGGATTGGTTAAAAGAAAAAAATACCTGATTCATCCTGGAACAAAATAAATGAATGAGTGAATCAGTGAATCATTCACAGAACTGATATGTTCAGACACAGATTCAGTCAGAAACAAAACAAGTGACTGATTTATTTAGGAACACCATTATGAAGCTTGTCTGGAACTATTTTTGTTCATGGTGCAAAAATAGACAAAATAACTGGCTATATTGTTTCTTAAAGGTAAGTTACTTAATATTAACTTCTTAGATAATGGTCTATTGATTAAAATTAATTTAATTAATTAAACTTATTAAAAAATGTTAATATTATTTAAGGCACAGAATTGGAATTCGAAGCAACACTTAACAATGGATTTGTGCTTTTGTGAATTCTGTAATGAGAAATAATTGAAATTAAACGCATAACTGTGTATCACATTATCAGCAGTCATTGATAATTACCCCTCTTTAATGTAACAGAACTCATTATCAGCATCTTTAATTCGATTGGTCAGGAATGTGTGAATAGCCAATGATATTAAAGCAGGTCTTCCTGTTTTGTAGCTTCTGTGCGTTCAGCAAGTTGTAAGAAACACTGTGTTCATTCCAGTCTCTGGAGGCAGGTCTCCTCCATATGCTCTTTTTAATTGTGCTGAAACAACTGCATTGATGTGAAGTGTACTTACAGATGTGTTTTCAATAGCATATCTGCAGTTGTTCTGCTCTAGGTTTTACACCTTGTCCATTTAACCTCAGCTGTTTCCATGACACTGCACTTCAGTACCTTATTGAGTCTCTTATTTAATGCTCTGATCTGGCATCTGCCAGTGGAAGGGTCATTGCATATTCCTCCAGAATCCCTCTGGAGGTTCCTGCAGATGACAAGAGATGCTTTTTTTCTGTTCTGAATATGTAAACAAGAGCTGCATCAGCTGTAATTAAATCCCTTTTTCTTGCATTTAATTGAGCTCAAGGCCCAAAAATGGATTTCACAGAGACTTGCAGACAGGCTTTGGAAAATTATCCAAATCGATATCGGTGTGGTCGACAGCACCCACCTGTAAACAACAGCTTTGATGTGGCTCACTGGGAAGGGACGGGCACGTTAGGTGCGATGATTCATCCTGCGGAGAACTGAAGATGTGCCTAATACTGTGTCACTCCGCTGGCAGGTGTTCAAAGCCCTGTATGCCGCGACCCCGGGGCGCAATCACATGTGCGAATTTGTGTGCTTGTGAGAGTGGAAACCCCTGCCCTGAACTCAAATCTCTTTGCTTCATTTCTCGAATGTCTCGCTTTTGTCTGACAGGGCGCAGGGAACAGCCATGCGAGACGCGTCTCATAGAATGGTTGCAGGGAGCAGCAGAGCATTCGCTGAAACACAGATGGAGCCGCTTGATTAAAAATTAATAGCAGAGGACGGTTGCATGGGGAGAAAATGAGCACAGCTTTTGGCCTGTCAGAAAGAAATCTGTCCTTTGCTGGCATGGCTCAGCATGAGGGCCTCTGTTTTTACCATTGCCTCGCATCCTACCAAGTGCCTCTCTTTAGTTCTAATTGAAACACAAACTGTGCTTCCTTTAAAGAGGCCTCAGAAGAATTGAAATGTGGAATTATGAAGCTCTGAGTCCAGCAGTGAATCAACAAGTAATTATACCATTTAGATGCAAAAAAGGTCATGCACTATACAAAACTGCGAACGCCTTTTAAATTCTAATTCCATTCAAACAGATCCCAAATAAGGAATTTAAATATAAGGAAGTAGAATTCAAATTACTTATATTCAAAGAAATCCATGTATTGTTTATGTAAATGTTCATGCAAAAGCTTTTTGAGATACTTGGAATGTTAGGTAAAAAGGTTGTAAAAGCCTTAACGTTTCTGGGTGGGTTGGTTGGTTGGACTTTTCAGTTTGAGAAGTCCTCATGAATGGATTTGAATTTATAGTCCTCATGAATGGATGTGTAGATGGATGGATGGATACATCTGTAGATATAGATGGAACATTTTCAAGAAAAAAAAAACTTTAACTCCAAGACTTAAAGTTTTAAGGTTTATAGGGCTGATGGATAGATTTTATGTATGGAAAATAGAAGCTTGGCATTCTGTCTAAAATCTTCTTTTGTGTTTCACTGAAGAAATAAGGTTATGCGGGTTTAAAACGACATGAGGGTGAGTAAATGATGACAGGATTTTCATTTTTGGGGAAATATCTGTTTTTATACAGACTGTTTCATGTAGTCATGAAGCCTTTCAAAGTTAAACCGCACTTTATAGTAGCTTTCACAGAACAGTTGATTAATTACCTTCTACACCTAAGTAGTAATACTACTTATTCAGGGCAACATGTCAACTATTTGATATATCTCTAAGAAATTATTGTTACTAGGGTTGAGTGAGTCTCTTGAGATTTAATTAAAGGCCATAACTATGGTTAACTATGGATTTCAGAGATTTCTGTTTGATGTCAGAGCGTGTTAAATTTTATGCCTGAAGATATGTACATTTTCATTCCAATAGCCAAAAGACTTTCTCCCAAATTTGACTTCTTTCAGTAAAAAATATTAAGCTTTGTTTTTTAGACAATACAGAGATAATAAAATTATGTTGTAAACTGATAAACATGTGACAAGTGCATCTTTCGTCTTAATTCGAATGCTTCAAATTTTGTTGTCATTCTAACTTCATTTTGGCAATTTGTGTAGAAAGAATTTTTTTTTTTTGCTTTTGGTGCATGTAAAGGCCTAGGGTTGTTATTGTTGGTCCACATGTACAGCATATCTACAAGGAAGTTAGGAAGCATTTGAATAAAAGTAGCCTTGTTTATTTATTTATTTTTCCTTCACATATAAAAGCATTTTTTCCCCATGGACCTTTTGTAAATGCAAGAGAACCGTTTTTCTGTTCATATTTCAACAATTAAAAAAAGCTATTTCATCGCAATATTGTACATATTTGGTGCTTAGACGACATTGTTTGCCCATCAAGGCCGTGGAAATGAAATGATGAAAGGTCGAGGGGCTTGTGTTAGATTTTGTTGTGTGGACTCAGATGAATGTCAGATCTGCTGTGGAGCAGCTCCTCCCTGCAGGGCTTTCAAACAGCAGTTTTGGGAGTGATCAATGGCTTTCCAAAAACAGATCAAACCGGCTTTGTGTCAACAGCACTGGCAGCTATATGAATTCACCCTGAGATGTTATTGCCTCCGTATCCAACTCATACATATAATTTACAGCGTTCATTCTCAACGGGTTTCTTCAGGAAACAGATTTTGTATTGGACATCTAGTGGCAACTCAACACAGTGCCACTGTATATATATACAAGGTACATTAGTGTTAGTGTTTTATAAGTATTAACTGTCCATACATTGCACCTGGAAAAATAAGCTACTGTGGCTCCTTTTGGTGAATTAAATATATATATATTTAAATATATTTTTAAAAAGTACAAGATTAGGCTAACTGAATATTTGTGATATCAAATAAGGTTTAGCACAAATGTAATCTTAATGTAATCCAAAAATAATCAGATTACGTTACCAAAAATGTGTAATCTAAGAGATTATATTACTGACTACAATTTTTTTAATGTAATCTGTAATCAGTAACTGATTACAATTCATAAGTAATCTACCCAGCTCTGTATAATATATATATATATATATATATATATATATATATATATATATATCGGATATCCACAAAATAGAAATCAAGCACAAGCCCCTCGATCTTTCATCATTTAATTTCCACGGCCTTGATGAGCCAGCAATGTTGTCTAAGCACTAAAATGTTGGGTCTCGTATCAGGTTATCTAGAGCCATTTGAAGCCCCGACCAGGTGAAGATAATCACACGCACATTCGTTTTTCCATAAAGAACAGCACAGCACAGCCAGCCTTCTGTCTTTAACATGGCTGCTCTGATATATCGCACCATTGTGTAACATTTCTGGGGCCCTGGGTCGAAACAGAAATGGCCTTCGAGTGCAAATGGCCTATCCATTTAGTTAGCGTGGAGACCATTAGAAGGGTGTTGGTGCTTAATAGAGCCTGCTGATGCGCTCGGCTGCTGCTGGAATGGCACCACACCAGTTCCCCTCCATACACGGCCATCATAACCATCTCTGTCATTATGCCAATATATATTACCTTTATTTAACCAGAATAAAACTCATTGAGATTAAAAATCTCTTTTACAAGAGCGTCCTGACCAAGACAGGCAGCAGCACAATTAACAAGGTTACAGACATAAAAACATATAACATATAACGTCAACATATAACAATTTATACAAGTAATAAATAATTATAAAATCATAAGAAATCAGAATTTCACCTATTATCGCAAGCGATAAACAACAGCAAGGATCGTCCGTCATAACTGAGTCAGTCATTACATCTACAGCCAGTTTGTGTAGCTTCCATGTTATTTAAAAGTAATTTAAAATCAGTCAATGAAACTGGCTCCTTAAGATTCAGGACATTTGGCAGCTGATTCCAAGTGCAGGGTGCCGCATACTTGAACGCCCCTTTTCCCAGTTCGGTCCGGACTTGAGGGACAGATAATAATAATAAGTCCTCAGAACGAAGACAATATCTTCCTGTATTTTTCTTTTCATATCATTTGAACAAATGTTAGTCTATTCTGTAGGACTGGAGGGAGGCAGATAGACTTCTGCTTTTCATCCGGGCTATGGTGTAACTTAGATTCTCAAAGTGTCAGGCACATTTCACATGCTAAGGGGTGTTTCTCAAAGTTGTAGGAGCCAAAAAATAGACACTTTAATTCAGGGAGAGAGAAAGGCTGGTCATTAAAAAATGTATATATATTGGGACGTACCCCTTAATTATTGAATTCAGGTGTTTCAATCAGACCCATTGCCAAAATCAAGCGCATAGCCATGCAGTCTGCATTTACAAACATTTGTGAAAAAATAGGTCATTCTGAAGAGTTCAGTGAATTCAACATGGTACTTGTGATAGGATGTCTTTGCAATGAGTCAGTTTGTGAAATTTGATCCATGCTAAATATTCCACGGTCAGCTGTAAGTGATATTTTAAAGTGGAAAGTTTTAGGAACAGCAGCAACTAAGCCACAATGCGGGAAACGCATAAAGTCACAGAGCTGGTTTACCAATTGCTGAGATGCATGTTGCATAAAATTCGCCAAATACTCTGCTGATTCTATAGCTGGAGTTCCAAGCTTCCACTGGCATTAATTTCAACACAAAACTGTGTAGCAGGAGCCTCATGAAATGGATTTCCATAGCCTAGCAGCTGCATGCAAGTCTTGCATCACCAAATACAATTTCAAATGTCAGATGGCTTGGTGTAAACCACTGGACTCTGGAGCAGTGTAAACCTTTTTTGGGGTGACATGGTTGGTTGGATAAGTTTGGTGTGAATGAACTTGATTTGTCCGCTCATCCCCATCAAAAACCTTTGGGATGAACTGAGCTGAGATTGCGAGTCACACCTCACAAATGCTCTGCTGGATGAATGGGTTAAAAATTCCCACAGAGACTCTCCAAAATCTTAAATCTCCAAAATGGTAACCCATACTCAGATTTTGTGCTCTGCATTTAACCCATCCAAGTTCACACACACCGCAGTGAGAAGGGAACACACACCCAGAGCAGTGAGCAGCTTTATATCCAGCACCCGGGGAGCAACTGGGGGTTCAGTGTCTTGGTCAAGGGCACTTCAGCAATGGGTATTGAGGGTGGAAGAGAGCTCTGTTCATTCACCCCAATATAAAAATCAAAAGCGAATAAAAATAAACTAAAATTCAAGTGAAAACTGAAAAGATAAAATACAAGTTAATTTGCAATATTAATAAACATTATAGTATTAAATAAAAGATAGTAATTTGCATAAATGCTGATAATAAATGCACAATTCATAAATGTTTTTTTATTTATAGTCTACAAATAATTTTTAACGCATTTTTCTTATCATAAGTGATTAATTCAGTGCAAGGTATGTTTTATGTATATATTTATTTATTAATTTTTTGGTGTTTTGATAACTTACTTTTGGGTGACATCATGAATTCCTGTTGCTTTTCAACCACCACCCTTCCCACCTGATGCTTTTTTGATTCATAGTAGCAACTTTTCATTATCCAATCAATTCCTGATGAATAAAACCCATCCTACATGTCTTCTTTCTGAATATCTGGTTTCATTCTGAAAGTAGTTGGTTATGCAAATGAAATGGGTTGTTAATGGCTTCACGTTGACTTCAAAACAATATCTCAGTGTCAGTGCTTATGTTAATAATTGTTAAAACCCGTAGCTCTTTTTTATATTTAATGTCTGTTGAACATCTGAAGCAACACATTCTGTTGAGCAAATATGGTAGTTTATTCACCTAACACCCTACCCAAACATGCGCTGCGGTTCACAACAGTTGAAGACTAGCAGCCAGCTACGATTAGACCTAGCAAAACTCTGCTGTATTGATTTTCTGTCCTGGAGGTGCAGAGCACATGCCAGTGAACGGGCTACAAAAGGAATTCATTTGTAGGTAAGCACATTAGTTTCCTGTCAAATGCTTCTCCTCCTCCCTGTGAAAACTGGGTGGAATATTAAGAGCAGAACTTACTAGAATCTGGGTCTCCCGTTGAGATATTGACTTCAGGAAGTAGACCAGAATCCTTCAAGCTTAGAAAGAGACGTTATGTTTCTAGCAGACCTGCCCCTCAGAGAGAGGAGATTCAGAAGCACACCGTTGCATCGGTTCACATGAAACTTTGCTATGAAAGTTACTGTGGAACCTTAAAGTTACTGCTAGTTCTTTTCATTTCAGAAAAAACTAAAAGCCCAGTCACAGCTGGGGGAAAATATATGATTTGTTGATGGCTTCACTAGTATCAAGACCATTCTGAACTATGAAGGCAGGGAAAATATATATGGAAAATAAATACATTTCACACTTTTAAGAACCCTCAAAACTCCAAGAAAAGTCTGTAAAAATAGGGCCCAATGGTAATATGCAGGAATTGTAGTGTATTGATATTTTATCATATTTATCATGTTGATTTTTCACTGGTGTTTTACCGATATTATGGATTGCACAATGAATTGTGTGAGTTTAAAGGTCCAGGTTGTAGGGCCTGCCACTAGAGGGCGCACTACCAAAACAATAACAATCACGTGGTTTGATGACGCTAAGAAGGAGTGTGGAATGACGGGGTTTATTGTCTTCCACCCAACAATACAGCAAATATAGTTTGACAGTAAATTATCAAATTAATTAATTACTGTTTAGTCAGATGATATGAAAACGATTACCACTTGTTCAACAAATACACTCATGTACATTCAAACACTATAATTGGGCATACATAGCAAACCCGAGTTCAATGATTTGCACGAGTAGATTACCTACAAAGTCAATGCAAAGACGCAATCAGACTATGGTTCAGACGCGTCCTCGTGCAGGTCTAGAGACACGATGCCCCGATATTGATCCTCGCTCTTTCTCTCCTCTTGTCCCAAACTCTTCATGATTTGTTTGGTTGGCCCATACGCTTATGTTTACGGGAACTGTCCTTGTCGAAAGAACCAGCTGCAGATGGTAAACAGAAATTATATTCCATAAATAAGTAACACAATTCACACTGTTGTCATGTGGTTTTGATGTCAGTAAAGGCGGTAACAACGGGTAACTAACGTCATTGACAGGCGAATGCACTGCCCCGTGTCACTGTTTAGAATGGGAATTTTCTCATGATTTACAAGTAGTTGAAAAAAAAAAATTGTAATTAGCTGGACAAAATATATAACACTAGCTTAGTGGTTTTTGGATATTTTACAGCAAATATCTTACAAATTAGACTTAGTGTAACTGAGACTTGTCGTGGCACTTGTATACTGTTGTTGTTCTCTTGTTGACCTGGCTGCTTCTATTGTTCTCATTTGTAAGTCGCTTTGGATAAAAGCATGTGCTAAATGATTAAATGTAAATGTAAATTTGAATGATACCTTTAAGCATTATAGGAAATGTCAGTAAACTTAACTGGTAGAAAAGTACCAGTACCCTTTCTGTTTTCCCACTGATTTCTTCTCACATTAAAAAACAAATGAGTAAACTTGTATAATCTACTGTGAAATGATGGGTAAAAAAGTATTTATTAAAGCCCCTTTCACACTGCACGTGTAAATTGCCGGAACATTGCCGGGTCGCCTTCTGTGTAAAAGCAAACACGTCCCGGGATTGATTCCGGCATTGAACCCGGGTCGGGGACCTAGTAACGAGCGATGTGTGAACTAACGCCAGATTTAATGTTGTGTGCTCTTTTTTGCGCGACTCTTTTACCGGCTGTTTTGAAGGAAGATCAACTTTCGCGACAAAAAAATATTTGCAAACTGTAATGAAGCAGAGATCAGTTAGTTTCTCACTTTCCGCGCTGACGCTGAGATTGTTCGCCAGCTTCAGTGAAAGTATAACGTGCCTAACGTTTTCAACTCGTACATTACACGTCACGCCCTGATGTCACGTGTCGTTACAGGACCTTTACAGGTTGTGTGTGAAAGCACGCAAATATTCTGATCTGCACATCTTTCCATTAACTTCATCTAAATCTCTTTTTCAGGCATGAAACGAATCCATGCACTTACCATTCAAGCCAACTATGAGCTGAGGATTGACCTGGAGGACTTCGAGAACAGTACCTCCTTTGCAAAGTATGGCTCTTTTGGAGTGGGTTTGTTCTCTGTTGACCCTGACGAGGATGGCTACCCACTGAGCATCGCAGACTACTCTGGCACAGCAGGTATGCTACTCACATTATTCTGCCTTTTACCGAGAGTTCCTGCAGTGTGGAGCCCAAAACTATTACATTTATTGCAAAGGCAGAGGTCTCGCAGGAAGTCATAGGTCATAGTGTCCTGCTTTTAAAGCTCTGTATTCTTAAGACATCCTGCACAACAGCAATTCAATCGTGGACCTGCATTGATGTCTGGAGCCAAAGTTCATGTCAGGTTTAATGGGGAGCCACAGGTAAACGCTGGTAAAAGCTCTTCGGTTGATATGTAGTCTTGCCTAGACAGACTTTTGACAGATTATTCTGGCCAAAAAAGTCCACTTTAGACCATAAGAGACAATATAACTGACATTTATTGTGTCCAGTTTCATTCCTTTTTTATTTTTTTTTGGGTGGGGGGTATAAATCAGATATATTACAAGTCTCTTGCAAAAAAATAAAAAAATAAATATTAAAACAATTGATGATGAAAATTTAAAATAATGCTTTAAAACTGTGTATGCATGTAAGTATTTGTCATATCTGACCCTAGACCACAATATATATATATATATATATATAAGTGTCAGTTTTTGAAATGGAGATTTATACATCATCTGAAAGCTGAATAAATAAGCTTTCCATTGATGTATGTTTTATCGGACAATATTTGGCCGAGATACAACTATTTGAAAATCTGGAATCTGAGGATGCAAAAAAAAAAACGAAATACTGAGAAAATCACCTTTGAAGTTGTCCAAATTAATTCTTATATTATTAATCAAACAATCAGTTTTTATATATTTATGGTAGGAAATGTACAAAATATCTTCATGGAACATTATCTTTACTTAATATCCTAATGATTTTTGGCATAAAAGAAAAATCGATAATTTTGACCCTTACAATGTTTTTTTGGCTATTGCTAAAAATATATTCCAGCCACTTAAGACTGGTTTTGTGGTCCAGGTCACATATATGAGTCAGATTTGTGGGAAGATTTTGAGTCAGAGTTGTGAGAAAATATGATGCGTGTCAGATCTGCATCATTTTCAGCAGCGGAAGCTCTGAAAGCAGCCAAAATAACCTAATAACCCAGCTGCTGCTATATATGCAAATCAAAGAATAAGTTTGATTTAAAGAGGAAATCGATAACTTTTTTTTTAGCTTTAAGGATTCATCTATATTTAATTTAGATAACTTTTTTTTAAGTTTGATAACTTTATTCAATTTCTGTATATTTATGCTGAAGGGCATAAGTAAATATGACATTTATTACAGTGGGTTTATATGGAGATTGTTTTAAGTTCACTTAAGTTAGAAGTTGTTATTTTTTTAAAGTCTTAATAAATGTTAAAATTGATAGCTCTCAAATATACTGTAATGTTGAACGGCTATAGTCTAAAACTCATCAGATATCAGTAGAATTGGTATCAGCCTTCAGTCATAAAAATAAGATGCCATTAAACAAATATAAAAAATCTTCATGTATCTACATTAATTTGACGATTGAATGTGAAATGATTACAATATAAAAGTATAATTAAATAATTTAATAATAATAAATGTGATTCATTTCAGGAAAAATTTGATTAATTAGTTAACTTTTTATTTTTACAGCACAAATAAATGTATAGACTATATGACTAGTGCTGGTAAAATGAGTCACAATTAGAAAAATTTTCAGAAATTTTTATTTTCATATTCTCTGTTTAAAAACCTTATGAAGTCGATAGAGTTGGGAAGAATCTAGTTAAAGTTTTCTGAAGGTTCCAAAATAAACTCACCTAGCAACCATACTTTAATATCTCTGGTAATAATAATTCGGCACAAATCAAAACCAATATCTTTAATATGTTTTGATTAATCAAAGAAGAAGTTATTGTGACTAGAGGTGTGTATCTTAACGCAGTTCAATTCCAATACAATTCAGAGGGTAACGATTCGATTATGAAACGATACTCAATGCGTAACGATGCATTTTTTTTCTCCAATTCTTTTATTAAATATAATTACTACTATATTAATCATAATAAAGTTATTTTTATTTTATCTTTGTTATTAAAACATAAGTACAAAGATGCAAAAAACAGTAGATTCATTCAAGTAAGAAAAACAAACTATCAAATATAAGGACATAGTCATTAGTGTATTCATTACAAATAAAATAGTTAAGTTTAGAGCATTCCCTTTTTTCTTTTATTGTTGGATTAACATTGAAACAGACGGCCTATGTAGTAAGACCTACTATAGTGCAAGGATCTAATATTATGTTACACATCAGATTTTCTCCCCAATTAATTAGCCTGTGCACATTCCGACTCATTTTGACTGCGTGGGTCACATGTATAAGTATATGTGTGTGTGTGTGTGTGTGTGTGTGTGTGTTAGCAAAATTTTTGTGTTAAAAAAACCCCCAAGTTAAGCACAGAGAGGAAATCCAAACTTAGTGGCCTGAATTGCACTCAGCAAAACCAAAAAGATCAGCCCAGAATAGAAACTATCATGAGAATCACAAGACTAATCTAACGTTTCCTGCCCTGTTGTCAGCGGCGTTCAGATATATTCCTGCGGCACGCAAAGCAATGGGGGCCGCGGGTTATCGCCTGCACCGAGGCGAAGTGATGAGCAATTCTCACTGCTTCACCTGCGCTGTCGCCGGGGCCTCTTTTTAACATTAATTGGGTCCTGCTCTCTATTATTTGCAGGTGTTTCTCCTCGAGCACTGCCCTTCTTTCTGGGGCCGGACGCGTGCATGACCTTCGCCGTGTGCTGGAAAGGGCAGGGATAATGAAGCCGTAGAATACATCTATGGCATTCCAATAAAGCAGACACTCGGCTTATTATGGGAGACATAAACAAACACTACGATTAACATAAATCAAGAGGAGAATACTGCATTCACGTAGCTAATTAGTGAGGCTATCTTAAACATCCCCCGCTGGATGAGTCATGCTACATTGATTCCCAATCTTATCAATTACGTCTTGTTTGGACTCTTATGCCGCTGTCTGGATTAAAATGCAGACATGGTCATATTAATGTGTACAGGTAGATTGGACTGACCATAAGCATTAAAATCACATTTAGATTTTTTTTGTCTGAGCTGTGCTTGCTCAAGTATGAAACTTGGTTTTGGATGAAATGCTGAGAGAGATCGCCATAGACTGAATGTTTTAGCACAATGAAATCAAATCAGTTTTTTTTAAGAGTAGACAGTAGTGCGGAACAAAGCAGCAGCCGAGAAACTAAAGAAATAAAGACCAAAACACTTCGCAGGCCCAAACAGTGGCTCCTAGGGGGCAACATTGTGAGATGTCCTTGACACTTTTAATAAAGGTTTGTCAGACAAATAGCACGTCCCTCCTCAGAGTCCAACCATCACAGAAATTAGAAAGGAAAAATTGTGTCACAAGGTCACAGGTAAAAGGCACATCGTGGCCATAGATCAGATGAAAACAACTGATTGTGGCAGGCAGCTAAAAATTCAACTAACAGCAGGATTTTAATATATTCTCACTTTATCTGATGCACTTTCTCTGAAAACAATGTGTCCATTTATCGGATATTAACAATGGAGCATGAAAACTTGCTGATAAAGCATTTTAATTTTGATTTTAACAATTTTTCCAGTGGTTTGGGACACTTTTAAACTGATCAGACCAGCTACACTAGTTTAACCTGGTTTAAACTGACCAATTGTTCCAGCTTAAGGTGTTCACATTGGTTTTTGGAACTTGATATTTAGTTTGTTTGGAACGCATTAGTGATACAAGATGTTTCACCAGCTCTAACCAGATTGACCAAGGTGTTCTACCAGCTGAACCAGTTCAGTACCAGCTTGGTTAAGTTAACCATCTTGACCGACTTTGACCATCATTTTTTTTAAACATTCAGTTGCTTTTAAACATGTACTATTATCTAAGATAGATAGATAGTAGATAGATAGATAGATAGATAGATAGATAGATAGATAGATAGATAGATAGATAGATAGATAGATAGATAGATAGATAGATAGATAGATAGATAGGCCCATTAACGGCCCATTCATCTGGGCCATTAAAGCATCCAAGTGACTTCTTCAGCAGACGTCTCAACTGTGCAGAGAAGCTGTCAGAAAGTGTTTTAGCGATTGTGTGTTGATGCTGAAGTACCGATTTGATATGACATTATTTCAGTACGACAGTGCATCCCTGTGGAGATTTTGATGAGCCATACCCCAGAATCCTCTATTTTTCATGCATTACTGTGATGTTTTTTTGCAGCTGAGATGAAAAAAAGAAGATATTTTGGTATAAATGTGTGCCTCATACCCTTGTCTTGCATGCTAGAATTTTCATATCATAACTGCTTTCAGTGCACAAGCATGCTGTCTTTAATGCTGATCTGTTTAATGAAAGGCATTTATGATAGCGTAGAGAAAGAGCGCTCAGCCACAGCAGGGTTCTCTGGGTAGATATAATTACCTGAGATGAGTTTTTACACCCATGATGCCCTGATCTCTGTAAACACTTTGAGTGCTAATACAGTATCAACTTCAAAGCACACTAATGACAGTTTTGCAAGCACACAGAAATGTTTTCACTACCATTAGTGAGGCCAGAGTAAGAAGCGAAATTGCATGTGAGTGTTTGATTATTTTGTAACAATGCTTGTCCAAGTATAGAAGCGTATAATTTGTCTCTGATGTTGCAGTGTTTTTCGGCATTAATTTGATTATGCATTCATGCATATACAGTACTAATGACTTGTATCGCCCTCCTGTGGTGGTGTGTCTCAAGACATTTGATAAAGCTGCACCTCCATGCTGACACTCGCTACACACCCCCTCAGGTGCACAAATTGTGAGGTCTGTTTTGCACAGAATCTGCAATTTACTGCAATGATTAACCATCTCATTCAACAGGTGATTTTTTTTTCAGTGTCGTTTGTATGATTAGGTGTACACTTTATGAACATAACAGTATATTCCTATAGCAGAGGTAGTTTGTTAAGATTTTTTCATAGAGAGAAAGAGTAAAGGATATTCTTCAAGCAGCTTTCCCAGCTGAAAAATAATTTGTACATTAGGCTGGTCTGTTTTGGTTTTCAAGAAGTTTGGGCATTTCTCAGTTGGCTGGCCAGCTAAGCCAACTGGTTTAAGCTGACGACATTGTACCAGCTTGAGGTATATATATATATATATTTATATATATATATATATATATATATATATATATATATATATATATATATATATATATATATATATATATATATATGGTTTGGGGCATTTTTTCAACCAACTTAACCTTTTAACCTGACCCCCCATTATGGGACTCATGGCTCATGGTTAACCAGAGTTGATAATGTTCCAAAATATGAAAAGTTATAGACACTGAAGTGCCTTGAACATTTTTTACCATACTGAATTGTTTTTTTTATTTGATATATAAATACATGAAATCAGTCCTGGAGCAATCTAGAAATTTAATGGGTTGAAAGTCACATGTCTCATGAGTTTCTATTTCAAATTTGAAAAGATACCAGGAAAATGAGATTCCTGCAACCATTTTTCTGAGACTATGTCTAGTCCCCCCACCCCACCCCCCAAATATAAAAAAAAATATTTACCAACTGTATTGAAGGGTTCTACAAACTATTTTAGTCATAAAACTTACACTTAAACATACCACTACATAGTTTTTTCAGCTATAAAACAATTGAAAGAAACTTAGACATCATATAAGTGATTTATTTGAGCACTAGAAAAATACAATAAGAATAATTTGCGTAAGAAAAATAAATAAATAAGATAAAAAAATATTTAACTTTGTATGCCAATTACAGTACATCCTGAGACTGCTAGAAATGCAGCATTTACAATGAATTCTGATCATATAGTCAATTATCACGTGTGCTGATAGATATGGTTATCATATAAATGCGCCATAAAGACAATAAATCATACTCTATTCATATAGATGGAATTCAAATTTATAGCCCTGATTACACAGTAATAGTGAGCTGATTTGCACTCAAACAGATGTTAATCATGAAGATACAGGCACATTCAACATAATACACACTCACACATATATAAATGTTGAAAAAGAAAAAAAGAAAAGAAAAAGGCGATCGCTAAATTCTGCCTCCATCAGATGACAGGTGTCACGAGCTGTCACGAGGGAGCGTGATGTTCCTGGTATCACACTCCGGACTTGTGGACTTCCTCATCATGAATCATAATGCGATTGTATTATTCAACACGCTATTATTATGTTTGAGATATCAACCACTGGTCGATGACCATAATGTTTGTATAAACTGTAGGTAACAGCTGGTAAAATGTACACCTAGGTCATTAAAACTGTAATGATACCTACACTTAAATATTTTCTTCTAAGCGATGTCATCAATTGCTCTTGAGCGAAATCTCCTCCCATCCATTGTCTGATTGGCATTTCGCAAGGATATCTGGGTAGTTAAAGTGTGTGGAGCCTGCATCTATGCGGGCTTCGCAGAAGACCAAGGGTACAATGGGGGCGCTGCTGAGCGCACTTCAGAGAGTTTAAAATGCTGAATGGGATAGCCTACAGACTCGTAGACTTGGCGAGCACGCGAAGTTTAAGTCCACGAGACCGAAATTCCACATGAAGTGCGCCATTTGGGACAGAGCCAATCTTCCGCCTATCTTTCACTTATTTTGGTGGATCGTCTCATTCTGTTTGTGGCACTGTATGCTACAAAACCATGCCGTTTTTTTTTACTACCAAGATGCAGTTTCTGAGCATGAGTTATTCCATAAAGGATACAAACAATACTGTCCCTTATGAACTGAAAGGTAAATAAAGGAATCATCGTCCATACTGTATATATTATCCATAACGTTGGACTTAACGTGCTCCATTAACTTTCGTTCAGTGGACCCTTACTTTCCTAACTAAACCGGGATTTACAGCTGTGGATGTGTTTATGACTCGTTATTATGATGAATCTGGCATGTACTGCATTTTTATTCATTGTGTTTTGATGTGTACTGCTTGCACAAATTTAGCAAATACATTCTCTATAAGCTTTCCATTGAAAAACAGCGATCTGTCGTCGATGCTTGAGGCTTAGATCTTTATAATGATATATAGTTTGTCAAGATTAAATGTGTCCCATTTCATTTAATCTATTCGTAAATATTGACAGGTGCAAACAAGTGGAGTTTAGGACACCTGCATGTTGCATGTTGCAGTAGATGCAGGTTGAAACCAGTTTAACCTTGTTTATACTGACCACATGTTTACCGCTTAAGGAGTTCTGGTTGCTCCAGTTAATTATCTAAACCAGCTTTGACCTGCTGACTATAAATGGCTAAAACGAATGTCATTATTTACTCACCTCATGTTGTTCCAAACCTGTGAGACTTACTTCCTTCTGTGGAACTTAAGTCTTTTGAAGAAAATCTTTTGAAGGATTGGTTACCAATATTCTTCAAAATAACTTTGTGTGTTTGTGTATGTGTATGTGAGTCCTAGAGTAAATAGTCATAGAGGTTTAAAACCATATGAGGGTAAAGATCTTAAAAGTTTGTCCAAATCAAACAGTTTTGGTCCCTGTTGACTTCTATTTTATGGACACAAAATATAACGGAAGTCAGTGGATACCAAACTCTTAGCCAAAGTGGTAGACCAAGCAGTCCATCTTAAAGCAGCTTGGGACAGCCGAAGACCATAAATGACCATCTTAGACTTGTTAAATACCAGGTAAAGCTAGCTTTATTTGCGTAATTTTTCTGCAGGCAACATCTCCACATCTTTTCATTAGCTCTCCTTTCACAGTCCAGGTGCTGTCATTTTACACCACCATCATTCTGCTGATTTGTTATCTGCTACACCACACTGATGAATCTATGAGGCAACCGAAACGAGTTTATGATGTGTAACACACTTTATAATATGACATAACGGGATCAATTGGATCTCCTATGTCCCAATAAAACAGCTATCACTATTACGATACATGTTGCAGTAGAGTAGAATTAGAGTGAAAGAAAGAGAAAGAGGACAGGAGAAAGGTTTTTACTGCAAGGTTGGCAATAAAAGGCTGATCTTTACCCAGCGGAGCCGGGCAGTATTGAGGCAGGAACTGGGATTAAATTAGCCTAGCTGCACACTGCAACATTATGTCCCTGAAACATACATCACAGAGCTTAATAAGGGTACATTAACACGTCTCTCTCTCCTCATCACATTCTCAGTATTCAGCTATAAACATACTAAGGTGATTGAAACATGTTTTGCTGCTCAATATATGAGCCCATTAGCAGTATTTTAGCATCACTATTCTAAATAATTGGATTTTATGAATTTAAGGTTTTAAATGCAAATTTAAATACAGACAAATAATTGTGCATTTTTATGCACAAAACTAATAATGCATTCAAAAGTAGTGTATTGTGCACTTTTTTCCTTTAAAAGTATTGAAAACTATAAAACTATATGAACAAAAGTGCAATATCATTTGGTTTGCAAACACTTTCTACAGCAGTATTCCTTTTACATTGTAGCAGTTAAAATATTTCTTGTAAATCTTAACTTATAACATCAATTTAATTAAATTAAAACAAGCTATTTGTCACTGCCAGGACGTTAACGTTTTTGTAGAAAATATTTTCTAGTTTGTCATAGAAAAACAAGTTATGCTCAGAGTCCAGATTCTCGATCATAACACAGCAGAGTGTGGCACGGGGCAACACTTGAGGGGGGGGTAGAGACCAGGTGCGGAATGAGGGAGAATATTTAGGGTGTGCTCACACTAGGCAATCATAACCTCCAGTGCCTGGCTCGTTTGACTAGTGTGATCGCTCCGTTTAGCAGTCCCTGGCTCGATTGGAAGAGGTGGGCAAGAATAGGTTAAGTTATATAAAGATGAGTGAGTATGAGTGCTAACTGCGCCAGAAGCACAGATTTTCTGATGCGTGGAGCATGATTGCGTGAATATTTCTGAGCGGCAAAAGTGATAGATGTGTAAAGCAATATATTGCGAGAAGGCCGTGTGTTACCGCGTCCCATATGACTCAAAATAATAAACTGCAAAGTTAACAAAACAATGCACTCCACTGTGTTGAGCAAGTGCTTCTCTGCTGTCTTAATGTGCTATCTAAACCTTCCTATTTCCCATTTATGAAGTCGTGATTACAAGCTCATTGCATTCTTTTCTGTAGAAAATAACAGTGGACAGTGGTTTGTGAATGCTGATGCGTAGCCTAAATAATTTGATCCCCTCATCCCCTCCTGTGACTTATTATTTGTCTGTATGTGTATTTAGAGCAAGTGAGCAACGGACTTTCATAATAATAATAATAATAATAATAAAACTGCGTTAACATGCTATAAAATAATTATCGACATTATTCAATTAATGCATTAATAACGCGTTAAATTACCCAGCCCTAATATATATATATATATATATATATATATATATATATATATATATATATATATATATATATGAAAAGAAGTCTTTTATGGTCACCAAGACTTGTAACTTATTCTTGTGATTCAAAGCAGAATTTTCAGCAGCCATTATTTAATTTTTAGTATCACATGATCCTTCAGAAATCATTGTAATATGCTAATATTATTTGGTGCACAAAATTTCTTATTATTATCAGTGTTGATGTTTAATATTTTTGTGGAACCAGCAATTAAATTTTCAGGACTCGTATATAAAGACAAAAGGTACTTCTTATGCATTGTTTTAAAGTTCCATCTGAGTTAGGATGGTGCTTGTGATGTAGACTGTAGTCAGCAACATAGCTCACTATGTTTTGAAACAAAACTTCTATTCTTTGTTGAAACTGTGTACTGTTTTACTGCAGTAATCTTAACTTTCCATGACACGGATAAACAAAGACGTTGCGGTTGAGTGACTTTCTTGTTCTTTTGTTTCTGTCTCTTTTTCTCACCGTCCCTGTCTCTCACATGCTCACTCTTCCACCCTTACTCTGTCTTTCTCAATCTTTCTCTCCATCATGCATTGATCCGACGCCGCAGGCGACTCGCTGCTCAAACACAACGGGATGAAATTCACCACTAAGGACAAGGACAACGATCATTCTGAGAATAACTGCGCGTCCTTCTACCACGGCGCCTGGTGGTACCGCAACTGCCACACCTCCAACCTCAACGGACAGTACCTGCGCGGCCAGCACACCTCGTATGCCGACGGCATCGAGTGGTCGTCCTGGACGGGTTGGCAGTATTCGCTGAAGTTCACCGAGATGAAGATTAGGCCAACCAAGGAGGAGAATAAATGAGTGAGGACTAGAACACTTGACTAGAAGAGCTCAAAGATGGCTGTAGGTGTTAGAGACACTCAATACAGAAACGCAAGAACTTTCCGGCAACAACCTCTTTCTCATGTTTCCGTTTCTATTCATCTCTCAATTCCCGTTTTCCTACCATCTTGTAGTGTTTGTGCTAATGGGCCGATGTTTTTCTCTTGATCTGTTGTTCACATCTCTGAATATTATTATGAAACATTGCAGGTATTGTCAAAAATGTACTGATGAAATAAAAAGATCGATAGTTGTTGTCTATAAAAAGAAAAAAGAAAAACAAACAAAAAAATACTTCTGTAGATGTGAAATTTAGCAAGAACGTGTAGCTTTTCATAAAAATAAAGACTTTTAACTCTTCAGACATCTGACGGAGAGGCAGCTTGTCCTATGTTTTTTTTTTCATTCAGTGCTTAATCAGTAACTCATGGCTAAACATGACAAGGTTGCCATTGGTGTGTCCAGCCCCTGGTGTAATATCGGGGAGGTATCTAGATTTTCCCACATGTCGAGTAAATCTGTTATTGACCACCAGAGATGCTCAAAGAGAATATATGTCACAGTGGTGGCTTTCAGAGTGATGGGCCAGCAGTACAGGTGCATTTTTCACTCTGACAGGTCAGTCGGTGGAGGTTTATCAATGGAGAAGCTGAACGTCTATCAGAAAACACAATAACCCTTTGGTGTTACTGTCGGATAGAAGAGTGTTGGATTTTATCTTATGCACAGTAGTTTAGATTCACCTGATATCACAATGAGATGGATTGATGGAGCCTTAAAGGGTTAGTTTTCCAAAAAATGAAAATTATGTCATTAATAACTCACCCTCATGTCGTTCCAAACCCGTTCTAAACCCGTTCATCTTCAGAACACAGTTTAAGATATTTTAGATTTAGTCCAAGAGCTTTCTGTCCCTCCATTGAAACTGTGTGTACGGTATACTGTCCATGTCCAGAAAGGTAAGAAAAAAAACATCAAAGTAGTCCATGTGACATCAGAGGGGCAGTTAGAATTTTTTGAAGCATCTAAAATACATTTTGGTCCAAAAATAGCAAAAACTATGACTTTATTCAGCATTGTCTTCTCTTAGGGGGCAGGTAATGTTCAATGAGTTCAATGACATCATTTGCATTTTTCGGTGAACTAAGGCTTAATCTCAGAGAACTGAACTTGAGTTGAACTGCTTTTTTGTTGCTGTTGTTTTTGTTGTTGTGAACAGACTGACCCTTATATTTTAATTGTCAGATCATCTGCCGATCAATTGAGTAGCTTATTTAGCTCTTTATTTTTCCACCAGTACATGATCAAGTTATTGATTAAATGCCATTTGTTTCAGGTAAATTGTGAAGTTCTCAAAATATTTTGCTTAAAAGGACTGGTTTACCCTTAATGAAAGGTGTCAAGATTTAAATTGCATTTAAATTGCATTTAGGTATTTAAGACCTAATATTTTATAAAAGTGTCACAAGTGTTGGATTCTCTTAAAAGTCAATGTCAGAAAACTGACAGACGTGTGTGTCTGTACATGTTTTTCTATACTGGTGGGGACTTAAACCTGAATACACACCAACACATGGGAACTTGTGTCACCATGGGTACAAGCTTGTAAATCGTACAGAATGATTTTAGTTTTTTTGGGTTTTTTTTTTTTTGATAAAATGCTAATAGTTTTTTTGTGAGTGGTAGGTTTAGGTGTAGGGTGATAGAAAATACAGTTTGTACAGCATAAAAACCATTACACCTATGGGGAGTCCCTACGAGGGTAGTTAACCAGACGTGTGTGTGTGTGTGTGTGTGTGTGTGTGTGTGTGTGTGTGTGTGTGTGTGTGTGAATGTGAGCGTGTGTGTATGTGATTTTTGTGTGTGTTCAACAAATTGCTGAATCATTTACTGATTTGTTCAAAATAATGAATCATTCAGAAAGAAGCAACACCCAGAGAAGTGCAACGACATTGAATCTATTTTCATTGATGATGCTGCATTATTTAACTGTTGTATGAAATCATGAGGGTGTGTGTAACTGATATCACTGATTTTGGGGTAAACTATTCTTAATGCTTCTCTATCTGTTTTTATTTGTTTGCTTTTTACATCTGCAGACTTGACTCACTAATTTCTTTAATTTAATTTATGGCACTGACAATGAACATGTTACCTTTCCATACAATCAACTTGCAATGTCCTTTTACCCACTTCCATGTGTTTTATATGTATTTCTATTAGTTTTGATAACAGTGTTGAACTTGTCAACCTGCTGTTTTATTTGTACACTAATGCCATTTATCCTGTGACATCCATGTTTAGAATGTGAAAATCATCTTCATAACTCCATTTGTAGCTTTACATTAAATGTGTACATTGATTATCTTATCAAAGATGAACATTTTCTGAACTTTAAACAGCAACATCAAAATAGTCATTTCAGTTTCGAAATGTTTTAGTAATCAGTTATGTATCTATACTGGAAGAGTATAAACAAGTTTTATTATTCAAAGGATAACTAATCCCTCAGAGAATAAAAAAAAAAGCAAAGCATTTCAATATCAACCTGCTTTATTATTCATCCATGTTTCAATGGCCAATTTACAGAAAAGATTTCAATGACCACCCCTACTGAAAAACCAATTCACCAGCATCAGACGAGCTCAAAACTACAAAAGAGCAAACAGCTGTCACAGGTGTTTCTGTGAGGTGAAACCGTTTCAGATGAACGTCTCAATGTAGAATGAGTTTCACAGTCAATTCTCTCTGGAAACCGTAGGAGGGTTTTCAGTGATCCAGTAAAAAGACGGCAATAAAATACACCTCACCTCATCTCGCCTGTTTTTCTTGCTCTCCGGGTATTTTAAAAGAAGTGTTGTTCTTTTAGGGTATGAAACTGATAAATATGGACTGAGATTGGTTTTGCACCAAAGGAGAGAACGTGCGACAGCTAGTGCTTTTTTGGAATAACAGATTCTCAGTTCATGGCCCCATGCAGTCACTTTCTGTGAACTTCTTGGAACTCCGGAACCCCTGCCGATGGCCTCTCAAACTACACCTGTCTGCTGACGGCGCTTGCCAGTCATCCATGTAAATAATTTAACCGTGAAATTGAGCATGTCTTGCAGTATAACAACTCCCCGGGATCACAAGAGGACGTTTTCCTTTCTCTTCACATCCTGCCCTCGCTAACATCCCCAAACCTACAAAACCATCCTTGTGGCCATGCAGCTATGAAAGGGAACGCAGATTTATCTACACTGTTGACATTTGGTATGCTCTGCTACATTTTGAAAATTGCGATGGACTCATGGTCCATTTATAGGTCTTTTATTTAGCAGTATTTTTTGTTGATTATTAAAGTGTTCTTGTAGCTCAAGTGGTAAAGTATTGCATTAACAAGCGCAAGGTTGGGGGTTCGATTCCCCAGGAACACATGATAGGTAAAAATGTATAGCCTGAATGCACTGTAAGTTGCTTTGGATAAACGCATCTGCTAAATGCATTAATTTAAAATGTGTTTAACGTTCAGAGTAACATTTAATAAACATACACAGTTTCTAGTGTAGTCTCTACTGTGTGACTGGGGCATTTCCTCTGACAGAAGCAGACTAATTTCACCTTAGCAGCTTGGGAGTGAATGTCAGCTGAGGTCAGCTCATTAGCTGGTAATTGACTAGGTAGGCCAAGAAAAGATCCCTAGGTAAAGTTTTTTTTTTTTAATGTGTATATTGCAACTGTCACATTTGCCTTGCTTTTAAATATTTGCAAATGTGACAATCTCAGGCCTGGATGTAATAATGAGGCTCTCAAGTGATGGATGTTTCAAGAATGTTGTGAAAATATAGGGCACTGAATAGAGGAATGGAGAAATTTTGCCTTTTTCTGTGATTCTCCTGGAGTATGGAAACGAAAATGGTTAATATCCAGCAATCATGCAACATTCATTTTCATATAAGATGACAGCAGCCTCCTTTTTTTTACTTTTTATTTCCTAACATAACTTCATAAATCCTGAAATATTATAAGATTGGAAATGAAAGAACTCAGCTTTTTAGGAGTTTGCATTAAGGCAAATAATAATAATAATAATAATTTTGCCAATATTCATTGAGTTGATTTTCCAAGTCATTGTTGATTTATAAATTATTTAAAATTATATTTAATAAAATTGTGACACCCAGGAAATGACACCAGTTACTGTGTATTTTTTAGTTCATCCTCGTAACACGATTGATGGAAAGTCCCTTAGTAATAGAACAATAACTTTTGAAAAGGTTACTAGCTCTGCAAAAGGGACATTTCACACCGAATTCTATTAAAACTGAAGAACATCTGCCAAAACACCTTGTAAAATAATAACAGCGAAAGCTTTATTGCAACAGCACAAAAAAAAAAAAAAATTCCAATATGCTAAGCTTTTACTCTTCCAATGGTTTTTTCATCTGATCAAAAATACAGTTTTTAAATATTATAACATTTGAAAATAAGATTATAACATTTGATCCTTTATAAATCATTCTAATATGCTGATTTGCTGCTCAATTATTGTCAGTTATTATTGGTGCTCATTAAAAATAATTCTTATAATTATTGAATTTGAAAACATTTTAAATGGTAATAATATGTGACATTATTACTGTTTTTCTGATATATATATATGCCTTGAAGCACTTTTTTATTTCAGTATGGTACTCACATTCATGACTTTTTCCCCCTTTTTTTGTGAGAATCAATCATGTATAATCTCTTATGTGTGGTGAAAGGGAATGACTCTGCAGGTTCTTCCAAGAACATAGTTGCATTATCTGTGTTTCAGGAAGTGTTAGAATGATGTGCATCTACTCAGCAGAACTCAGGACCAAAACCAAGTGAGGGATGCCTCAGAAGCGAGAGCCGTGCTGATGGAACGCTTCAGATATTCAACACTCAGCAAGTCATAAACAGATCTGGCTTCTTATCTTCATCCCCCAATATCCTTACGCCTACTTGTCTTCCACACAGACAGATTTACAGAAGATGCTTCCCGATACTTTGCCTCTCTATTTTCAGCTCACTAGATGCCATTTGGGGCCTCCTGACCAGCCCGATCGATAAGGCCCATCGCATTTTAAGCTTTTGCATCATGAGGTTTCTGTATTATTGAATTGCATCTTCTCACAGTGATTCATGAGGGTACAAACATCTTCTTTTTTCACAGAAACCTCTCGGCCCCTCACCAGCCACCTGCTGCAGTCATTTTGATGCACTGGTCCCTCATGTGATTGCTGTTTAATGAAAAACAGGCCAGCATAGCCCTGCTCTCCTATTACAGATTAATTGATTTGAGGTGAAGAATGTCCCTTGTAGAGGTGAATAGTTTTACCCGAGTCATTAATCCCCTCAACCAGATATTGAAACCCCCCTGACTGCCCTCTTTAGCAAAAATGATCTCCCTTGATCTCTTTCCCTCACTCTCTTATCTTCTAATCAGCTGTCCTTCTGATTTGGCTCAGTTTAAGATTCATATGTATCATCTCATAATGTTTCACGGACCATCATTCACTATTTAGCAGCAATTATCTGCAAATTTAGAAATTCATATTTGGCAAAGCAGTGACATTTACAGGTTGAAGTGAAAAAAATAAATAATTCTGGAGCCCACTGCACAGTAAGGAAATGTGACCGTAAGCTCAATGACTAGTCTTATTGTGAAGTTTTTGTGACTTAGCTTGATATTTCAACTGGAGATTCCTGTCTGTGTAGTGAGCAAATGCAAGGGTCTTCTGAGGGTTTTTCCACTTTCTCTTGAAACGAAATGATGTTCATATGGTTAACAAAAATCAATAGTATATTCTCTAGGCGAGTGGATGGTGCTTAAAGGGATAGTTCATCCAAAATTAAAATCTGTTATTAATTACTCACCGCCATGTTGTTCCAAACCCGTAAGACCTCCATTTATCTGCGGAACACAAATTAAGATATTTTTGATGCATCCCGAGGGCTCTCTGACCCTCTCATAGACAGCAAGGGTACTGCCACAATTAGCATCCAGAAAAATAGCAAAGGACAATGGTAAAGTAATCCATGTTACATCAGGGGTTCAACCATAATATTGCGAAGCTATGAAAATACTTTTTGTGTGCAAAAGACAAAAAATTAAAAAGAAAAAAACAAACAAAAAAACATTATTAAACAATTTGTCTTCTCCATGTCACCCTAGTGCCAATTTGCAGAGTATACACTGAATGCAAACAGTGTATGCTGTTCTGTGTTAGTTGCATCATATGGTTATGTTTTCTACACTGTCTGCGCTTTGATCTGAACAAAAAACAACATATCTGCGTGGCGTTGCTAACACAGAACAGCATACGCTGTTTGCATTCAGTGGATACTCTCAAAAATGGCACTAGGGTGACACGGAGGAAATTAATTGTTGAATAAAGTCATTATTTTTGTTTTCTTTGCATTCAAAAATTATTCTTGTAGATTCGTAATATTATGGTTGAACGACATGAGGGTGAGTAATTAATGACTGAATTTTTTATTTTTGGGTGAAGCATTATTACGTGAAGCATTAAGACTTTAGGACAATTATGAAGTCAAATATTCCAAATGTGAATGTCAGAGATTCAAACATGATGACAAATGAATGACACAGCAAAGTGTCTCACTGCATGGGGTTCTGTGTTATTCATCACCAGGAGAACCACATTTGGTCAAAATCGAATTTAATTAATTAATTAAAATAATAATTGCTTAATTTTACAAACTGAAATTAGCATTTTATATAATAGTATAATATAATAGAGCAGTATAAACATAATGATAGCCTAATACACAATGATCAATAATATATTTTTTAATAAATTGTACTGTTATTCAATAAATTTGTTATTATCAGTGTTATCAATATTATTAATAATAATACTTTATTATGACCTATCATTTATATACAGAACACGAAAAAATACTAAGGTCAAGCATGATAATCAAAATAGGAAAACAGGATGAAGAGTATTTAAATATCTAAGGAACTGACACTTTAAAGTAATAGCATAATACATTTTTTTTTCTCTCTCTCTCTCTCTTTATGGCTCTGTAATTTATGACGTGTCAGACACGCCACTTTTATTATTAACAGAGACTGGTGAGCAAGAAAAATACAAACAGTCGCGTAACGTGTCCACCACACTGGAACCACAGGTAGTTTTTCAAACTGGGACTTTCCGTGTTACGGATATGACGGCCAAATTCTGAGAAAAAGAGAGAGAGAGACAGAGAGAGAGAGAGAGAGAGAGAGAGAGACTACGAGGCTGTGGCTCAACACCTAGTGTGCTTCCTACCTAGACAACACTTTGGGCATCGTTGGCGCGCTCCTTAATGGCACTGTTGAAGTTACGGGAAATCAGATTCATTGATTGGTTCTCGGCTCATGACGAATCCGACAGATTTTACACATTTAGTGAAACTGATTCATTGCAAATATTTGTTAACATAAATATTCTATCTTGTCGAGTCAGCCTTTGGCTGCAGCGTCGAATATGGTTGTTTTAGATTCTCGACGCCATAACGGTGAAAAACAGTTCAGTCTAATAAAAACCTGAAGGTCACTTCTTTTGAACATATACGTGGACGCTATGTAGGCGGGGTCAAGATAGTCAACCGCTTCCCTAGACAGCACTTCTGCTTTTTCTTTTAGTACACTACTAGGTCTGAAGACACAGCCACAACGCGCTTCTGTCACGTTCACATATCATTTAACAATGACTTAACCACTTTTGTCTGTCTCTTATTATTTCGTAAGCTTTTTCCAATTATAGGCTAACTATCAAAATCTGTGATAAGTGGGCGGAAAAACAGCGCAAAATATTTCCGGGGAACCCCGTGGTGGTTTTATACCGTGGGTATATCACGCAAAAAGTAATAAGCATATCAATATGTCATCATAACGTACTGTGTTTGGTCAGACAGTTCATCTAAAACCTCAATGGCTTCGGCATCAGCTGTTTCACACCCGTCGTTAAACGGGGCTTCGTCCACACCGGGTGAGAACGAGTACCCGTCGGGTTTCCCTCAGAGCATCTGCGATGAGGTCCCGAAGGAGAAGTACTTGTGCAGCAACTGTAATAATGTCTTGAATAAAGCACGTCAAACGGTGTGCGGTCACCGCTACTGCCTCGCGTGCGTTAACTGGCTGGTCAGGTAAGAGAACCGTTCAAGTAGAGCAGCCGATTTGGGAGTAATTGTTATTATCATTTGTGTGGCATATAATCACTGTGCAATGAATAGCTAACTAAATACTAATTATAAAAAAAGATAAAGAGATGCTGATATATATATATACATATATACTTTTGCTAGTTTATAATAAAATATTATGAATGAATGCTTTTATTTCACTATTTCATACAGAAACAACAAGGACCTTGTGTGCACAAAATGTAAAGAAGAGGACCCCAGTGTAGAGAATGACACCAGTGTACTGACTTTTGACCAAGTAATGAAAACTCTCTTGTCTGTCTGTCTGTTAGTGGATAAAATATGTGATGTTGACAGAGGCATCTTCACATTCACGTTTCTTATAAAGGTCTGTCAAAGGTCTGATTCTGACAGTGGATTCATTGTGACTCATGTTTGGAAAGTTATCACTATCTCCCCTCTTGTTTAAACCACAGTTCTTCAATGATGCGGCTATTAATAAGGAAATTTTGGATCTGAAAGTTCACTGTGCCAACCAAGGCTGCCCCTGGAGAAGCACCCTGAAGAACTTTGAGGTACTTTTCTATAGAAATTCAGCTATTTACCATAATGAAATGTAGTATAGTACTCTTATTCTCTATCAGTGATGTCGTAAGTTAGTTGAATGGATCTGAAATGTTAACACTATTTAATCAGATGAATGAGCAAGACCTTTGTCAATTTGTGAGATTTTCTTCTAAATTATGTATTTATTTATAGCATGGGAAATTCTTTTTTGAGCTTCACAGGTTATGGATGTGAGCCACTTCACGAGCCATCAGATAAAGTCTAAACGCTTTCTGCTGTAGTTTAGATTAGAACATTGAGCTAATATATGTAAGTCCAGAGATCAGGGCTGTTCACGGGCTGCTACACATTCATATAAAACCTATAAAGCTATTGAGAACACTGTAATGCTCTCAAATTTCAGTCAAAATCGATGTGGATTATGGGGCTTGTATCGATCACATTAGCAACCGTGGCTTTTCTGTTGTCACATTGTTAAATCACAGGAACTCATTAAAAAAGAGCTGCATTTCATGGCAGGCAGTCCTACTCGGTTACAACCACAAGATGCTATTTTACGGGAATCCTTGCATGGTGGCTTTGTGGTCATTTCATAACATGTACCAGCCATTAAGGCATTAATCATGGAGCTGTAGTGCAGATGCTGTCCAGTGTAGTGAATCAAACTGATAGAGCAGTAACAAACTCCTACTTATGGATTTGAAAAGCCTTTTGTACAACTTTTAGAGGTCAGTGTTTTGTCAAGTAAAATCTTCTATGGCTTTGACCCTCATGGCTGCCTAATGGAAGTCTTTTGTGTTTTAACCTTCTTTCTGTACTCAAGAGAGTCGAAGCTCACTGTTAGAATAGAAACTTGTATCTTGGACTTTAGATATTTTTTTCAATATAAACTATATGATCAAAAGTATAATAAGTTTTAGAGGTTAAGTGTATAGAAATAAAGTATAGCATTATGTCATTTGTATTTAATTTTTTTTATTTAAATGTAATTTACTCACCCTCATGTTGTTTCAGAACTTAATGCGGTTATTTTATTTATTTCTTGGCTCTAGAAATCAGATGTATTGTAGAATCTTTATACAGCTTTTTATTTTCATACAATGACAGATTATAATGACCACCAAGCTCTAAACACCATTACTAAAGTTTACAAATCACATAATAAGTTTAACGATAACCTAATAAGACAAACAATTAAATAAATGTGAGGAACTGAACTGGCATGGTGTTTTTCTATTTCCCCCCTTTTTTTTTATAAACATTTTTGCATAATCATTATGAATTGTCCCTGTAAGCAAAAGAACTGCATGAAGATTCTTGGATGACAAAAATCGTTTTGTTTTCAACAGAAAAAAAAGCATACCGTATTTTTCTGAATATAAGTCGCACCTGTGTATAAATCGCATCTGTTAAAAAATACGTCATGATGAGGAAAAAAACATACAGTATATAAGTCGCACTGGACTATAAGTCGCATTTATTTAGAACCAAGAACCAAGAGAAAACATTACCGTCTCCAGCCGCGAGAGGGCGCTCTATGCTGCTCAGTGTAGACTACAGGAGTATAGAGGAGCATAGAGCGCCCTCTCGCGGCTGTAGACGGTAATGTTTTCTCTTGCTTCCTTTCTCTTAGTTCATTTCTCTTGGTTCATGTCAAATAAATTTTGATAAATAAGTCGCACATGACTATAAGTCGCAGGACCAGCCAAACTATGAAAAAAAATGTGACTTATAGTCCGGAAAATACGGTAAATATTTAGATTTACTGTTCAATTGCTCATTCAACAGGACCACCAGAGTCAGTGTGAATATGCCCTGATCCCTTGCAACATTGGCTGTGGCATCATGGTGCAGAGGAAGTCACTGGCTACACATCTGGACAGTGGTTGTCCCAACAACAAGACCTCGTGTCCCTCTTGTGCAGGTGTCCTGACACCAAAAGAACTCCAGGTAAGGTTAGAAAATGACACTTTAGAGATTGTCTATGCTACAAAAAATTATTTTCCTAATCAGTATTTCTGTATTGAAAAATATACCTATATATAAAAATAGCCCTAATTCAAGATCATTTCCATGAAAAGAAGACATAAACATACTTTGCTTCTCAGGGAAAGTATGTTTGGATGTTTTACTGGAAAACAGTTATAGAATATGTCTCAATGTACAAACAGCAATATATTCGAGCATTATTGAATCATATATACATGAATGATACATGGGTGATATTGTGTGAAATGGCCTATAAGTCCAAGATATTCGGCCTCTTTCGTTGATGCTAGAGTGGTTCTGGGTCAGCGTGCCCTTGCTTGAAGCCCCATGGCTCGGTTTTAAGCCACAGATGGAGTCTCCAGTGTTTACTGCTGTCCCATATTACTTTCTTTTCCATTTCACCCATCGGGACCTACACTCCGGGACATGGATTATAGGAATAAAAAAAAAAAAAAAAGGCAGAAATCCAATGAATTTAAACTTCAAACTTCAAACACAACACATTAGTCGAGATATCTTCAAACGCAATGTGTTTCTCGCTTCAAATTAAGATTAAAACATCCGAATGAGATGTTTTGAAAAGTTTGCAGCACAAAATTATTGAAGCAAACCTTTCATCAGTGTGGTTAGGGAAAGTGACATTTGTTAATTTTTTTTTTTTTTTTTTTTTTACAGAAGCATGTATGCCCCGACAAGAAGACGACAAAGACTGATAAACGGCAAAAGGTAGAAGACCTGGTTTTGGTGTATTACCTTGAAAGTGGATGTACAAACAAGAACAATTCTAAAGTGTGTTTCCTTTGTAGAATAATCACCCAGGCAGCTCAAAAAAGAAAGAGCCATGCATTTTTTCAGAAGTTGGTTGTCTTTTTAAGGTTGGTCTTTTAACAACAGCACCAGTGTTTGTATGATAATCATGATGTATTATATAGTTTCATTTAAAAAAAAAAAAACTTTTCTAAATGTTCATTTGGGTTGTATGCCTGTTTGAAACAATATTTAATGTGCAAATACTTTTAAATTGAGCTCTAATATTCTAATATTAGCTAGAGAAAACTAATATTTTGCAGAAAAAGGATATGTTCTAAATTTAAAGGGACACTGAGTAGGAATTACTCCCATCTAGTGGTGAAATTGTATTTTGCATTCAAACTAATTTTGCTCTCCAGCGCCTCGCTTTTTCAAATGCGCGTTGCATCTACGGTAGGCGATATGTACCAAAAAGCTTTGACAGGATGTATTCTAATAGCACTTCGTCGAGTTTTCCTTCAGGTGAACAGGTGTGTTATTTCAAACAAACTGCAACATGACAACTAACAAACGAATGTTACAGTATGAATTACTGACTGTGGAAAACATGAAATATTGTAATTAGTAGTTATGTCTAATTTATTCGTTATATTTTCTGAATTATATGCATTGTTAGATATAAAAAAAATATTGTAATATAGATTGTAACACTGACTTACCTGTCGAGAAGAAAACTGGCCACTTCAGCGTCTCTTTTGAAATCTTTATCAAGCATTAGCTCTTTCCACCTAGAAAAGTCTTCCCCGACATTAACTCTTGTTTTCTGTAATCTACGGTCACGTTTCCTTTTACGTTCTATTTTTGACTGTTTTGGCGACGATGTTTTCTTCTCCTGTGGCGCGGCATATGTATGGTCCATAATAAGAATGCAATCCAGACTTTTAAACTTGCCGGTGCAGTTTCAAGCGCCTCTCACTGCTCTGCACCTGCGTTTCTGGCTCTGACCGAAAACGCGTTGTGGAAACGCGTTGGCTTAGTACTTTTTGTCCCTCTCTGCTATTATAGTTTTGCAAGATGGCGGAACTACATGGAAGCCTCCGTCGACCTACCCGTCCCATGTATATAAAGATAATAAATTCTTCATTTACAAGGATTAGTTTAAACATTGGCATAGGTATTTGTACACCATTGAGGGCATATTTATGAATAAAAATATTGATTTTAGATAATAAAATACCTAAAAAGTTACTTATTGTCCCTTTAAAGGGATTTTTTTTTTTTTTTTTTACAAATTAATAGAAATAAAAAAGTTTGAAAACCCCTGTATTAGACTTTATTATAATAATTATACTTTTTATGAATTTTGTTAGATTTTTGCTTTAAAATAAACAAACAAAATTGTTCATTGGTGTAACCAAATAAATAAATATATTCTTATTACAATTGTACTTCTTAAGTAAATCTTGTTGTTGTAGTGGGGGAAGTAGTATTTTATGACTGAATGATACAGTTTTGCTGCAACATTTTATTTCAGGGCAATACAGACAAATTAAAAGATCATGAATCCTGCAGCCATGTTGGCCATCTACAGCTTCTCTTGGATGTGACCAGGGCTCTTCAGCGTACCCTGAATTCTGATCTTCTTCAGCCTGGACAGTGTGGTGCTTCTCAGAGTGAGGGTGAGACTGAGACCGACAGAGGAGACCCAGGAGTGAGTGATAAGGCCCTCAGTCTTCATGACGATCAGGCTGAACTTGCTGTAGGCCAGCAACTGGATGTTCTACAGCAGAGGGTGCAGGTCATGGAGAACATCATCTCAGCTTTGAACCGAGAGGTGGAAAAGACACAGATCAGTGTGGTCGCGCTGGAGAGGGACCATTACAACAATCAGCAGCTCATTCAGCACTTGGAAACCAAGGTAAAAAGTCTGTTTCATGACACTAATGGTATGGGAATTTCAACTTCAAATGTAATGAAATGGTCTTGTAAACAGTGGTCAGTTTTAAAATGGCATTATTATGAGTTTTTATTTTTTTAGAAAAAAGCAGATTTTCAATACCAAGGGAACTTTTAGAGACTGAAAGGATAATGAAATTACATAGCAGTGGTGCTGCCACACTGATGCTCACATGCAAATGATCTGTATTCAAAATGTGAATGAACTGATAATGAAATATAGTAAAAGGTAAATGTATTAAATTGTGGTCTTTAATAATTAATTTAATCTAATGTTTCTTGAAATACCTTGCATGTTGTATGATAAGGTTATGGCTAATTCCTACTAAAGATGACAAGTATTATTAAAAATGACACTTAACAGTATTTATACAATTTTTTTATTTTTTATTTTAATTCTATCTAAATAAAAATATTCACATTGGAATTGTGCATCCTGCTGCCTCATTTCAAATGTCAGGAATTAAATGCCGTTCTGAACGGTGCACAAGCCTGATATCACACTATTTCCATCCTAGATTATCAAAAACAAAGCACTTGTTTTCCACCGTGTGTAAATAGCAACAACAGATTTCATTACTTTGATGTGTCCTGCAGTTAACTAGGCATTGATCTCACGCTGTGAATCTGCAATATGGTTGGAGCTAATTAAAGTGTTTGTGTTGCAAAAGAGCTGAAATGCTATATAGAAATCTCTGCAGAACATTTGTTACCTGAGATGTGTTTTTATTTGCAGCCGTTGGGTTGCATAATTCATGCTTTAAATAAGGACGCACATAAAACTAACAAAGGTGTTCTTTTGGGGAGATCTGAAATGCTAATTTATTTGTCCCTGTGCTCATTTTAACACTGGGAGGTGCTAACAAATAATTACGGCTGTGTTCTGACGCTCGACCTGGAGGGGTTATTTAACATGTGGGAGCTGAGATGACGTTCCTGAAATGCTGAAAATGAAGAGAAAGGTTGAAGTAAGGATGAGAAGGGAATGAGTGGTAGAAAATAGATTTGAGTGACAATTCTCCAAGTGCTGTTTAAAAAAAAAAAAGGATGTGTCTAATCATCTCCTTGTTTTTCTGTATTTCGAAGTGTCTCACACAATGCTGCCGGCATTAACCAGCTCTGAAGGTCCATTATGATACATTAGTATTGCGCTTTTGCAGTGAGCCAATCATACCTTTGGGTGGTTCATCCGTTATAATGTTTTTCCATCACATTCTAGGTAGCGGAACAGCAGCAGAGACTGGTCAGGAAAGACATTCACATCACTTCATTGCAGCAGTGTATCAGCGCCCAGCAGGCCGTCTCATATGATGGCACCTTTCTCTGGCGGTTGTGTGATGTCAGCCAGAGTCTGAGAGAGGCTGCCAGTGGCCAACAGATCAGTCAGTACTCGCCAGGTACCAAAGCAGATATCTCTCCTGTACTGTTCTGAAAGGGAGAATCATCTAAAAAGTGGAAAACATCTAAAAAAAAAAAAAAAAACATTCTGTCATCATTTACCTTCATGCCATTCTAGACCTAAATTATGGCAGAGTAATATATATATATATATATATATATATATATATATATATATATATATATATATACCAAGATAGAATATTTCTTTATTTTCCTTTTATGTTTTTGACATTTATAGATTTGGTGTGCTACAAAAATAAGATTGATAGATTCTAGATTGATAACATTCTATCTATCTATCTATCTATCTATCTATCTATCTATCTATCTATTTATCTATCTATCTATCTATCTATCTATCTATCTATCTATCTATCTATCTATCTATATATATATATATATATATATACTGTACATACACACACTAGAGGTTGCATAGACTGGTTGACTTTAATGCTCTACCATTACTCTTTGAACTTGATGCTGACTAGTTGCTGGTCCTATAGAAGGTGCAACAAAAAAATAAATATTTACAAGTCCTCATTTAAGCTCAGTTTCAAAACAGTTAAAATTTCAAATAAATGCATTCTCCGAAAGCGCTCCAGAATGTGATTATACCACCTGGACACTCAAAATTGAACGAGAGAATGTATGTTTTAAATAGATTATTGTACAGTTAAGTTAAAGGCAAAATATGTGCAATATTTATTAAAATATCTAAAAACCATTAGAAGTGTAATGTATTTTGCTGACTTAAATTATCCTGAATGTTTCGAAGAATGTTTATTCTATAATTTTTACTAGTGACATGGACCGTGTCCATAGTGTCATTTTGTCGCCTGCCAATGATGTCATATCCCCTCGATTTCCGTTTTGTTTGGAAACACCAAAGAGGCTTTAATATGTTGTGCATTTTAATAGACTGGTTAAGATCGCACAGAGTAGCATTATAACAGACCTTTCAAACATATCTTGTATGATAAAACAGCGCTGCTCCCCCCCCCCCCCCTTATAAGCATGACCAGGAGGAGCAGAAGCGGTCGACTGTAGCATTCTAAAAGCTCCGCTGCTTTCGAGCTGTGTGTCACGTTCGTTCAGCAGCTTCGTTTTCACTCTTTTACTAATGCATTCATGTAAATGTAATCTTTACTATGCTACTTTATCTTTATCTGATTTAGAACGAGCAGAAATCTGTCAGAAATATAATGTCCCAAAGACAAAAGGACTGTTAAAAACTAGCTGTTATAAGAGCAGTAGCCATGTGGGCTCGGGAAAGGCGCTATATAAATTAAACTTATTGTTATTATTATTATTATTATTATTCATTAAAAGAACTGGCTCATAGGACTTGGTCTCTCTGTGTGTTTTTGGTTCAATAAAAAGAACTGGCTTAAAGGAATCATTTGTTTAGGGCTATTAGTTGTGTTACATGTAATGAAGGTAGGTGGTGACTAAATGTTGTCCATATGATCTGTGAATCTTAGTCAAAATGAGCCTTATTTTTCTAAGCTTGTCCCATTTGCAGTTTCAGTTGACGTAATCAATATATTATTGCCAATCACTTCTCACTTTTGTGCGGAAGCAAAAACAATTTTGCCAGCACTGAATACTTTAATGCATTGGACTAAACTCATCAGGAGAGCTGTGGGGAATGAATGTTAGTTGTTGTCGTATATTGAAGTACAATCGATGCTCATTCATAAGACCAGTTCTAAAAAAATGAGTTGGTACCAGCGAAAGGGAAAATGAAAAAAGCAAATGTGCAGCTGTTACAAAGACTGAAATGGAATTGTTTGCCCAGTAGTCATGTGTCTGCGTGAACACAACCATAATAGACAGCAAGACCGAGAAAGAGAAAGACTGAAAGAGAACAACTGAAGGTAATTTCTTTCACATCATTTTAGAACAGGATATCAGAATAACTGTTGTTCCAATACAGCAGTCAGCAAAAGGAAACCATGCATTTGATTTTCGAGATGAAAGAAGCTCCCTGGTTATCTGATGCTATTTTTAAGGGTTTTAACTAAAGCACATCAAGCTTCACATAAAAACCACAATGCATTGTGTTTTTCAGCTTTCTACACTGCCAGGTATGGATTTAAAGTGTGTATGCGGCTCTACTTGAACGGAGATGGGGTTGGAAAGGGAACGCACATCTCTCTTTTCTTTGTTATAATGAAAGGAGAATATGACCCCATTCTCTCATGGCCATTCAGATATAAGGTAAAACACTAAAATCAAGCTGTCAATCAGTGAACCGATCAATCATTATTATGCACATTTGTGTTCTCTCTTAGCTCATGACACTTACATGCTGAATTCATACATTAAAGGAGTCATTACAAGGAACCAAATTCTTTGATCTTTTGAAATAAAAAAAAGGCTTTGATGTATAATGAAATTATACTTTAGATGTTGAACTCAAACGTAAATGATAAACACAAAATGTCCTTCCCAGTCCTGCAAGACAATTTGATTAAATTATTTGAATTATTAGTGTTTACAAGAATGAATACAAATTCAATTGGATGGCGGCATTAACTTGCAATAGCTAGGAATTTTGTTCTACTTTCGAATTTTTTTTTCAAAAACTTCCTGCTTCTGTCTTGCAGTGATTATCAATGTAAAATGAGCATCATGATGTTCTAGTCAAGAGTTCCTAACACTTGATGTGAGCCCTCAGAAGGGAACACTGAAGTGCATTACCATCTCATGTGTTTAGTACAATAATAACAAAAAAAAATTTAAAAAGCAGAAAGGTCCAGGTTTATAGATTAAAGAAAAACAAATGTCTGGTTTATAGATTTTAATACGTTTTGAGACAAAAAAAATAATAGAGTTTTGACTTTTCAGTGATAAATAAAAATACAGTTATCAGAAATAATGTTTGATTGGCACAAAGTAGTGTAGATTGCTTAATGATTCTGCTATTGAAGGTTAAGGTATTTTAAAGCTGCAGTAGGTAACTTTTGTAAATATATATTTTTTACATATTTGTTAAACCTGTCATTATGTCCTGACAGTAGAATATGAGACAGATAATCTGTGAAAAAAATCAAGCTCCTCTGGCTCCTCCCAGTGGTCCTATTGCCATTTGCAGTAACAGACCGCTCCCGGTAAGAAACAACCAATCAGAGCTGTGGTCCGTAACTTTGTTTGTGTTCACAATGTAGAAAAATGTATATAATAAGAGAGTACACCATTAATCCATTTTCCAAAACCGCGTTTTTAGCTTGTCCTGAATCACTAGGGTACACCTATAATAAGTGTTTATATTCGGACTATTTTAGATTGCTTCGGGGATACCGCGGCGGAGTAACCCAGTACCCTTGTGATTCTTCATAGACATAAACAGAGAGAAGTAGTTCCGGCTACGATGTTCTTCCGCAAGACGCAAGCAGTTCTGTTTATTAACCGCTAGAGCGTCAAAAGTTCCCTACCGCAGCTTTAAAAACATTAGAAACTCAAAATTTCACATTGAAGAAAGCATGTAGAATTACTTAACAACACATTCAAAGTGTTAGAGAGTGTAAAATGGTCATAAAAAACAAAATTACAGCTGTATGTTGCAAAAAACGTACTAAGTGCTCCTCAGGATAAAGAATTAATAAATGTATGATATGACCCCTTTAAAAGTGGCTTCAGTTGTAATGACCCAGCTTTGGTTCCTCAATAATGTGTCATCAGCATTTTCCATGACCTTCCACTGACATCTCCTGCATGTATCTGGCAGGTCACGTTCTTTCTCATAGATCAGAACCAGAGGGAGCACGTCATCGACGCTTTCCGTCCCGACCTCTCCTCTGTATCTTTCCACCGGCCCATTTCAGAGATGAATGTGGCCAGCGGGTGCCCCCTTTTCTTCCCTCTGGGGAAATTGAGGTCGCCTAAGCATGCCTACTGCAAGGATGACACCATCTATATCAAGTGCGTGGTAGACACCTCCTCTTGAACCATGAAGGCCTGGCTGTTAAGCATAACAATTCTGGATCTGGACAAAATGAATATGGAGTGCAAAGAAACAAACCCGGAAATATTTATGAACTGAAAAATTGAAGAGTTTTGTCTCGGTTGCATTTTGGATCTTTGGGTACATGAGTAAAGTAATATTTTTAGATTGACACTTGGCTCTTAATGTTTTAAACAGATTTTTTTTCATGTGTTATTTTGGATATATTTATGTTTTATTTATTATGGAATGAACTCTTTTGGATTTTGTAAAATCATTCTGACAGTTTTCATATTTTATATGTAATATTAAATGTGTTTACTACCTTGTTTTTGTTTCCTCATAGCATAGTTTATCTGCTTAATACATGTCTCAACATTGCAGATAAGCAATTTGTAATTTAACCTCTTTAAAATTTAAAACAATCAATATTATTTGCATTTACATATTTTAATTTAAAGAAACTGTTCAACTAAATACGTACTTACCCCTTTGACATCCAACAAAACAGATTTGGAAAAAGTAGCATGTAGCATTACACTGTATCACTTGCTCTGCAGTGAATGGGTGCCATCAGAATGAGAGTCCAAACAGCTGATAAAAACATCACAGTAATCCACATGATTCCAGTCCATAAATGAACGTCTTTTAAAGCAAAAATATGCATGTTTATTAGAAACAAATCCATCAAAGTCCTCTATTATTTGCTTTCTCCAGTGAAAAAGTTTGCACAGATCAAGCACCGTTTACAAGCAAAAACTGTTTTATGTTGGTGGATTTTGATGTGAGAGGACAAACAGGGTAATGACTTTATCCCTGCATGTGATCCATGTTATGAATTATTTTGCTCTGAAGCAGTTTAAAGTGAAAATGAATTGATGGATTTGTTTCTTCTTTCTGATTATTGTAATTTTATTTATTTTGTGCATTGAAAAATCAGTCAAGATTTTGTAGCATAGATCCAGATTAGCACATGAAAAGATCAAGTGGGTTCATGAATTTTTTGCATGATTTTATAAATGTATTTTCACTATGAAGAGTCATAATTTTTTCACAGAGCATCCGATGCTTACCACAATTTTTGCATATCAACTTGTATTTCCTTTTATATACACAATAGAAATGTTGCCGAACCAACACATTATATGTGCAAAATCAGCTCATAACTTTTTATTAATAGAAAGTGTAACTTTTGTAGCTGTGGCAATTATTTGCATTGTACAACACGATACCTTCAAGTTAACACTTCCAGGAATGTGTGCAAAACCAAAATCAGTTCAGCAAGCAAGCAGTTTTTAAAAGTCCTGAAAGTAATAGCCTATACTTGGAGAGAAACTTTATCCTTCCTGACACAATCAAATGATCTAAAATCAAAACTGAGAGATGAGAAAAGGACAGGCAGAATGAGAGATGAGAAAAGAACAGGTGGTTTCTCACAGTTGAAAGGGTAACTTTTTACAATATGTAAAAACCAACACCCTGAATCAAATAACTAAATACTCTTAGTCATCTGGAATTCATAGCCCCCAGTGTATATTGTTAGTTTTGTTCTGCGACATAAATATTTTTATATATTCAGCCCGCTATGACTTGTGATGTCTGCCTGAATCACAATGTCCAAATTTCGCAGAAATCTAAGAATATTACTGTTATGCCAGCAAGTATGTCCCATTATGTGTTAAAAATGTAACTGCATTGTTGCAGGTGCACTGTCAGCAAACCTTTGCTGAAGACATATATGCTGACAGCTCACTCTCTCTGACACATCTCTCACATCCACTCATCAAAACCATTACACTTTTTATAACTTCCAAGAATAACATTAACAAAATACATCTTCCTACATATTATACAGTATAACTATAATTGTAATATATATCTAATTTAAATAACTAACTATATATATTTAGGCTATAACTTCTGTATATAATTTTAATATCTATCTATATATCTATAGACTACTTATTATTCTACAGTAGCTAGCCTACATATATAACAGAATAATCTAATCTAATAGTTATATGAAAGTTTAAAAACTTTATTCTGTAATTTTTCTATCTTTATATACAAGTATGGCTTTCATTTCTGCCTTGCACTGCAGTCTTTTCCCCTGTCACGTTGTACTATCAGAGCATTTAATATCATTTTGTCATTGGAGCAGTGCTTCTGTAGCCCCTCCTCGAGAGCGCTGCTTCTGTACTTCCTGTACGCGGATGATGATGATGATCGGGTTATGTTAATTACATAAGCAAAACGTAAATGATTCGCGGGAAAAGGTGAAAAAATGGCGACGTTCACTGACTACATTTCTGCGCCGCTTGAGCTGTAAAAACACCAGAAGCTCTCGTACGCATCGCGAATGGGATTTCGGGCTGCCAGAGGAGGAATAGCTGTACTTTTGGCGCGTTTTACCCGCGGGATTGGAGAGAAATCAAAGCGGTAATCTCAGCGAGAGATGTGTTTGAATGTGACCAGATTCAAAATCTGCTGCATTGTAGTGCGTAACAACTCAGATGCACTGATCTGACGAACTTAATCATGCATACGAAGGAGAACAGAGTGATGTGTGTGTTTTGTGCATGTTATGTGTTGATTACAGCTAGTGTGAAAACTTCCCTGAGAGAAGTTTTGCCAGTGCCTAGGTTTCCAGCGTGCCCTGATGATGTTGCATGTCTTGAAATGGGGAGGGAGTCCGTTCTAAGATTCGCAGTGGCTATTATTTATTGAAGTAAGTTAGCTGAACTGATAGACTCTTGATAGAAGTTTGAATTGATAGAAGTTGGTTTGTTTATAGAGTGAACTTTCATGCAGGAGTGCATGCTTTTATAGTCGATGCAATAGTTTTCTGTCTTATTTTCTGTCATGCAGAGAAAAAGCACGCATGTTTGATTCTTATTGTTAGAATACAGTTGAAAATCGTGTGATTCACGGCCGCCTGGTTTCGATTCATGGTGCATATTAGCAGAAGAAAACTGCCAGAGATCAATAAGTTCACTTCACATGACGATGAGTCAACCAGCTCCGTTTCTCAGCTCCCCAGTTTTTTTTTTAACCTCATCAGGGTTGAGATTGAGTCAGACAATATTCCCCATGTGCACTGTTGTGGTTGGACGAATATATTTGCAGTTCTACGCACATTCAGTACATACTTGCTTACCTGGATCACACTGAGTAATTCCTAACCACATGGTGGTTTATGGATAAGATCAACGTTGTTAAAACTACAAAACATCTAACGGTAAACATATAAACTTCTTCAAATTAATAGATAAATAAAATACGAAGTATATATTTTTATATAATTATTATTTATTTATTTTTTTTAATTTTTTTTAGAAAAACCACATATATATATATATATATATATATATATATATATATATATATATATATATATATATATATATATATAAGTTATATATAATATATAGATTATATTTAATACTACCGAGTTCATTTTTTTTTCATGCACAGTATGGATTGCTTGTATATTGATTCAACTCAGTGATTTGAATCTTTTGAATCAGTTCACTGACCTGACTCGCTGAGATTGCTCGTCACGCCATTAGGTGGCGACATGTTTTTAATATTCTAAGTGAGCCATTGAATCACTCAATTTAACTGAAATCTATTACGAGTTTCCAGAATGAGGGTTTAAGCATCATATAGTTTCGCCTAACACAGCGTCTCTACCGGAAAGCTAAAGACTTTCTACACTGGACGCGACCGTTGAAAATCATTTGAAATTTGTGTCAATATGTCTTCTGTCGGGATTTTTCGTGTCACGCTGAGAATTTCCTTCTTGTTTTCTCGTTATAACGACTTAATTTTCTCTAAAAAGTTATCCACTTTAATGTACGTGGAGCTTCCTCGTGATCGCTAAAATTTGTGCAGTCTTGTTCATTACTGACATTTAATTAATTCAGAAATGTTAAATGCTTGAATCAATATGATTATTTTGTGTATAAAGTTCTTGCTAGATGCATGAGTTTCACCAACACGTTCTGTGTCATAAAATAACTGCTTATCAAACCCAAGGTTGACATCACTGTATTCTGTTTGCACCTATATCTTTATTTGTGCTACTTTTAGGCATATGATTAGGTAGTTAATAAGAGGCAATGTTTTGTTTATCTACAGTAGGACGGGATTTAATGGTAGGCTATTTGTGATGTGCTTCTTTTCCTTATTATTAATCTTTATTGTTAACCATATTGATAAGAAATGTAATGTATATTTAAGGTGCATAGGCTAATTTATTTCAGTTTTGTTCAATAATGTTGTCCTGCACACACACATACACTGGACATGAACGATCTTTTCAAACAGAAGCTTGTAACGCACATTATATATCTGTCACAGCATATAATGACTACTAAAAATTACTAATTATATATAATTTTATTTCAAATTAAGGGAAAAATAAAAGTGAGTTTATTTCAAGAAGCTCTAAAAGATCTAAGAATAGTTCTGCATCCTTCTGAAGTGTTGGCGGTGTTGCCATTTAAACATGTTAATTACAAAAACAAATCGTTTGGTGTACGGTCTCTGGAAAAATCAACAGTGATTGATCAGCCTTTATTTATGTACAGTATTCTACGTAGACGTTATTACCTAGGCGAAGCAAAATTTGCTGAAATATAGGCTACAGTAAGAGCACCTGCATGGTTGTCCATCAGATGCCTGTCAAAGTTGAGTTCGTTACTTTAGCAACAGTAAAACTATCATGTCGTTATAACGAGAAAACAAACTTTCATTATGTCGAGATAACGAGAAATTAAGTCGTTATAACGAGAAAACGACTGGTTATGTCGAGATCATGAGAAAATTAAGTCGTTATAACGAGAAAACGATTTTCGTTATGTAGAGATAACGAGAAAATTAAGTCATTTGAACGAGAAAACAAGAAGGAAAAACATTATAATGCATGGCCGCTTAGAACTTCCGTAGTAGTCTACAAATTATATCTTATTGATGATGATGTCTCCTTATTTTGAGATGTCTCATTCTATACTGTTTTGAATCTCATACAGACTTGAAACACTGAATCGATCTTTAAAGTGGGCGTGTTCTTACAGTAGGTCCAGCCAATCACATTGCATCTTCACAGCCGTTAATCGAATGCTATTTGCTCATGCTGTAATCAGTCCTTGAACGTCACAAGACTTCACTAAATAAGTAAAATAAACTAATTTTAAGTAATAATAATAATTAAAAGATTATTATTATACAACTTTATACAGAATAAAGTTATCTAGTCAAGTGCATGTTCCTAATTTTACTATCAAATAAGTGGACAAAGCTGCAACTATCCCATTTTGATTCCAATGATTTTCCCTGAGAACTAGAAGACTGTCATGTTTTTAAAGCCTTATTTATGCTAAATGAGCCATGCCTTTAGATTGATGGTGTTCTGCATTTATGCTTATCGATTGATTGCGCACATAAATCCTGAAAACCTTTTTCCATCTATAAATACCTTTTGGGCTAATTTAGATTAAAAAAGCAACTGGAAGAGAAATAGTCAGACTTATTATTTTTGCTGCTTTGCCGGAGTGTTTATTCGTATATGCAAGTGGACTGACCAGTGGGCAAAACCCATCATTATGTCAATCTTTACCTTGATTTCTGTGGGAGTTTTTACATTGAGATTTGTGGTCACCGAGGTTTTCATATTTAAACCTTTTTTAAATAGAAAAACACCAAAAAAATTCCAAAAGAGTGTGTTTGAATGAAATATTATGCAAATAATTCCACTGGGAAACATCACATGTGATAAACTTTGTGTAATCTACATATTTTTCATGATTTGTGTGTTCTTACTAACAGGAAGTTTAGGTGTGTCTACTGTCAGCATGTTGGAATCGGCCTGTCGGGACGGATATCTGACAGTCAGGTCGGAACCTCTAGAACCCAAGCACCTGCTTCCCAAGAGAGAGAAAACCTGCAGCGAACAGGAGACCAACTTGACCGTGGGCCAGTACGTGTTGTGTCGCTGGTCTGACGGCCTTTACTACCTGGGCAAGATCCAGAGAGTGAGTTAATGATACTGTCCAAGTTTATATACCCCTGAACTGAATGCACTGAACATCTCTATTTTTTTTTTTATTGCACACACAGCACTGTATATCCTCCTGGAACATGGCAACATGAAAAGTTTAAAATTAAGTTGTAATAGTGGGAAAGTTCATTAAAGGAAAAGTTCACCCAAAATTGAAAATTTGCTTAAAATGTACTCACCCTCAGGCCATCCAAGATATAGATGAGTTTGTTTCTTCATCAGAACAGATTTGGAGATGCATTACATCGCTTGCTCACCAGTGGATCCTATGCAGTGAATGGGTGCCGTCAGAATGAGGGTCTAAACATCTGCTAAAAACATTAAAACTTCAGACCATGGCTAAAATAACTCTATATAAAGACCTCTATCAATAATATTGCTTTCTCCAGAGAAAAACTTGTCTCGTTTGAGTCAGGAAAGAAATATGCACAGATCAAGCACCATTTACAAGCAAATACTGTCCAAAACAGTGAATTTGATGGAGTTTTTGAAGGAAGCACTGAAGGAAGCATTAGCATGGTTTATGGACTTGTATTTTGTCCAGAAGTGGTGGTTTAAAGTTAAAACGCCTCACTGATGAATTTGGTTCCTATAAACGCACAGCTTTTCACAAGACATTAATTGATCAGCTGGAGTCGTGTGGATTACTTGAGGATTACTGTGATGTTTTTATCAGCTGTTTGGACTCTCATTCTGACGGCACCCATTCACTGCAGAGGATCCGTTGGTGAGCAAGTGATATAATGCTAAATTTCTCCAAATCTGGTCTGATGATGAAATAAATTACGGTTTTGATGTGCATGTTTTACATTAACAATTTACAATGGAAAAAAAATATATAATAATAAGAAAATATTTAATTGGAATATTTTTACCCTGTTTAAGGTGATAAGACATGATGTACCTTACAAATGATATTTTTAATTAAGAAAAGGGACATGTCTGTCTTGAAAAAGAAAATTATACTGTGCTTTGAAAGCCCAGGCTGTCCACTTTAAGAAACACCAGCTATATAGAAGACCAAAATGTATGGCTGGGTCCCATGAGGAAACATACAAGAGGTGTTCGTGACCTGAAAGAATGTTCGGTAACACTTTAGTATAGGGTCCAATTCACACTAATAACTAGTTGCTTATTTGCCTGTCTATTATTAACATATTGGCTGTTTATTAAAGTACATATAATGCATGACATCCATAATCCTACCCAATACCCTAAACTTAACAGCTACCTTATAAACTATTAATAAGCAGCAAATAAGAAGATAATTGAGGCAAAAGTCATAGTTAATGGTTAGTTAATAGTGAGAATTGGACCCTAAAATAAAGTGTGACTGAATGTTTGACACTCATGAAAAATATTTTGGCAAATATATATTCATGTTTATTACAGTTTCATGTTTGCATTTTAACAGTACATACTCCGTTCACTTTATTAGCCATTTGCAGTATGAAACCACATTGGAAAAAAATGTGCAAGAAGCTCAAAGTACATTCCTTATTCCATTTCCTCTATAGGTGAGCACCTCAAAACAGAATTGCTTTGTGACGTTTGAAGACAACTCCAAGTTCTGGGTGCTTTGGAAAGACATACAGCATGGTAAGCAGTTGAGTGAAATATGCATCGTACAAACCCAGGATTTTTGATTTCAGAAGAAGCAGCAAAAAATCATCAGCAAGCTAGAAAGCCGATATTTTGTTTGATATGTCAGTGTGTGTGTGTGTGTGACAGCATGGTGACGAGGTAACTGAAGCTTTATTCTCTCGTTCTCTCGCACAGCTGGTGTCCCTGGGGAAGAACCCAAATGCTCAGTGTGTTCTGACATGTCTTTGGTTCCTGGTAATGAAATTCTTATCTGTGGGAAGTGCGGAATAGGTGAGTCTGAGACAGACATGGGCACTGTCTGTATTCTAGTTCATTACGTAGCACATAAAACCCTGATATATCGCAGTAAAACAGCTTGCTTTTGCTTGGAGAAAGCAGTGATTCATTTTAAAGAAGTACTGACTCAGAAACTCAATGAGTGATGCTTGTATTGCATCACTCTGACTATTACTCATTCTTAGGGTTAAGGATTTGAGATAATGTGTATGCTAATGTACACCGAATGTACAGCTGACTGTTAGACAGACAAATTTAGATTTAGATTTTCTCTCCTCCAGGAAAACAATATATTAATGAGTCCTCATCTTGCACAGGTAGATGTGTGTCCAATGAAATGCCCAAATATTATTAATTGATGGGAATAATAATAGTAAAAATAAAATCATTTTGTAAAGTGAATGCTTTCTACAATGAGCATGTCCCTCCCCTAAATAACAATAATAATAATAATAATTATTATAAATTATTAAATTTATTTGTTAAATAGGTTAAAAAATAGTAATTTATTGTGGTAAATGAATATATTACAGAACATTTAAAATTATATAAATTTTACTTATTTTATTTGGGTTTGGGTGGGACGGCTGATGGTTATTCTGTTTGTGCCAACCACCTAGCATACACCCAAAATGTCCTACCAACTATGTAGCCGCACCCTGGTAAACTAAAATTGTAATAATAACCAAACCCATGTCCATGTCTTGGGAGGTTACTAAAAAAAAAAATAATAATAATTTTGTTGTAATGTAATGCATTTGCACTATTTGCAAATAATAAATGACGTAAAATTTGTCATTCTGCATGCTATGAACAGCTCCAGGGCTGTTCTGAAGATTACAGATCGTACTTCTGCATCTTTTCTACTTATGTGTAGCACAGATTAAAAAAAAAAAAAGCTAATTTCTACTGCATAGACAGAAAACGTTTATTAAAATCCCTTCTTGTCAGCAGTGAATTGCTCATTTAATCTTATGCCTAATATGCTGAAGTTTCTTTGTTTCATCACGTTCATGATTCTGTCAAAGTTTGACAGTATTGATGTCGGAAGTTTCACATCTCTATCTTAAAATGGTTTACAAAAGCAAAATATTTACTGTCCGGCTAATTGCTTCCTATCTTGCACTCTATCAACTGATTGTTAGAACTTGTCCTCAGCTTTTGTGAACAGTAGTGCCCGCTTTCTTTGATTTGATCAGCTCATTTTCACTCATTTTGACAATGATGAGTGCTGTTATTGTCATGCTACCAACAAACAGAGTTAGCCATATCTGATTTATTTTGTGATTATATTTAATGTCTGTGGTAGTTACGCCTCTGTAGCTATCGCAATTTCTTCAGAAAATGTAGAAATCTAGTAATATAAATGTTGTTTTGACTTCTTGCATGATGCAACGGCTGGGGAACTCCTCTGCCTGTGAAAAGAACTGATTAAAATGTACTTGTGATAATATATTTAAAAAAAACTGGAAGTGGAAAATGTGGTACAATTTGCATTATAAATGCCATAGCGTCTACAAAAGCAAATAGAGAGCTATTCTGCATGTCTTTGATGAATTTAGGAGGGTTTGGTAAGACTGCACTACAGTAATGACTCGCCTGAAGTGGCTCTCTGAAGTCTCAAAGATTAGTGTCGACTTCAGCTCTGCTGGTCATATTTACACATCTTTTTCTTTTTTTGTGGTAATATTTGTCCTCCGTACTTCCACATGCTTGCCTTGCATCTTCAGGCTATCACCAGCTCTGCCACTTGCCCCCAGTGGAGAGCTCAGCTGACCTTTCTCCATGGTTCTGCAGAAAGTGCATTTTTGCTTTAGCTGTGAGAGTAAGTCTTTCATATCCGTGCGTATACACTCTTTTCTCTTTCCATGTAAATGAATGGGGATCGGGGAGGCCATGTTGCTGACGTGTGTTTCTTTATGTGGCAGAAAGGGGGAGCTCTGAAAAAAGGGCCAATTTCTAAAGCGCTGCAGGCCATGAAGCAGGTACTGCCCTATAATCCAGAGGAGCTGGAGTGGGACTCTTTGCATCGTACGAACCATCAGCAGTGCTACTGCTACTGCGGAGGACCCGGAGAGTGAGTCTGCTCTTGTTCGTCTATTTACTTTCATTTTGTTCTCTTCTTTGCTTGGCGTCTTTTCCTGCTAGAGGTCTAGGCATTAAAAACAGATTCAGTGTAGTGTACGCACAGGAAAGCAAAACTGTAATGTACTGGGCATAACATCTGTCACATTGTTTGAAAGCTTTGGGACGTTTGATTAATTGCAGTAAAGTGGTTTGTTTGTGTGTTTCAGTGAAGTAAATGCAGTGAGGAGAGTGTGACAAATGCACACACACATCTCTGCCTCGTGTGCTCGGTTGCTGTCTGCTCGCTCATTGCAATCATTTTGATCAAAACACAATTGTATGTGTTATGCATCCAACAACAGAACAGGGACTGTCACGAGATTGTTAAAACATAAACAGTCCCTACATTGCTTCGTAACAGATTATTATTCAGTCCCTCCAGAAAAACGCAGATTTTTTTTTGTGATTGTTGCGGGCAAAAATCCTTGATTTTGCGGCACGTTTTCTTAAAAAATGCGATGGAATAGGCGGTATATTTTTGCAATTTTATGCGACGAAATTGCATGAACTTACAAAAACTGCGGTTTGATGAAAGAGAAAAAAAGGTGATTCCCCCAACACCTTTTTCTCACTAGGCTACTACCTTAATGTAAAGAGTAATTTCTTATTACTTCCTATGATAAGCGAGCATACTAAATGACAGAATATTTAAGTTGCAATCTCTTACTGCAACGTAAATTATTTTACATACTAATAATCACAACTGTAAGTTTTTGGTACTGTTCTGTAACAAAGAAGTGCAATCTTACTGTAAAGTTGCATCAACTTCTGAATGTAACTATAACAGTGTTAGTAGCCTAGTGAGAAGGGGGTGTTGGGGAATCACCTTTTTTTCTCTATTTCATCAAACCGCAGTTTTCGCAAGTTCTCACAATATAATTTGGCTCCACTGTCATGTAACAAATCAGGAAACTGCTTCGCGCGTTCTTTTGTGCTTATTTTTGTTGGCAAATAAGAAATATTTGCGTGCTTCAAGTTTCACCGCGGGGTTTGCAGATGATGTTCACGTCACGTAATTACGTCACTTCATAAGGTTCCCATGGCAATAGGGGGAAAATGGCGCTTTACTTGTGTGAAGTAAACGCAACATTTTTCAACTTTCTGCCAATATATATATGTGAGTTTTTTGCAAGAAAATACAGGGATTATGAAATCATGCTACTGTAACCCCGCATATTTTGCTTTCTGAAATCGGCAATTTATGCGGCAAAAGAGCGGCGTATTTGAAAAAATGCGACCCCGCATAAATATGCGGCCTTTGGCTGATTATGCATTAAATCAGGCGATCGCATAATCACGTTTTTCTGGAGGGACTGATTATTAAAGCAGCTGGCTTTATATGTGCACTGTGACACTCAGTAGAGTTCAGAAAGTTAAACGTAAGTTATACATTTTATGTGTTAGTTGCAATGACAATAACTAGAGCAGTATTGTTAACTACTAAAAACTAAAACTATTCAAAATCATTTTATTAATAATTCAAATTAAGGTGGAAAAATTCAAATACGAATAGAAGATAAAAACGTAAAAGGTAAAGAAATGTTATCTTCGCATCTTGCAGCTGTTCTAAATGGAAAGAAAAAGGCTTGCGCATAACTCCATCATCACTCCACCAGTTATTTTTGTTTATACTGAACTGTAATTGGTCTGTTTAGGTCTTTGTGTTTTGTGTTCAATAAGAAACATTTGACAGTTCATCTCTTATTCTCTGATTTTCCCATCAGGTGGTATCTGAAAATGCTGCAGTGCTTTCGCTGTGAGCAGTGGTTTCATGAGGCGTGTACGCAGTGCCTACAGGAGTCCATGATGTTTGGAGATAGGTCTGTACTGTACAGAGCTACATTTATCACAGAATCAATATTCTGCCATCCTTTAGTATGGATTTCTCATCTCACACCTCAAATCTAGGAATTTCCCTGAAAAGCAATTGGCTTTATATCATTATATATAATTAAAGTGATGTTTCCAGTGATTTTGTCATGGCTGAGGGGTATTTTTTAGGCACAGCTTGAAAGTGGAGAACCTATAACCTTCCTTAAATCACTGTAATGCACTGTAATCTCATGTGGCATATTGGTTTTATAAAATGACAAGAAGAGTAATATGATGAAGCAAAACAATAATCAATGTATCATTTAAAGAGTTCAATTATATTGAATATTCGGGATGTATTCAATATTTAAATAATCCAAATAAAAATAATTAAATATTTTTGGAGTGTATTATATATTTAAAATATATTGAATATTTAATTAATTGAAATGAGCCATTCTTAAAGCAAAAATCACTCATGTAAAGCAATCAAAATAGGAAAAGATTTAAATTAGTATTTAAATCAAAATAAACAATGATTACGTATTTAAAATACAGTATATTCAATATTTAGAATGTAATATATATTTAAAATATGTTCAATATTTGAATTATTATTGAAATAAAAGTTAACTTTTCTTAAAGCAAAGATCTCTCATGTAAATATCATTTTTGTCAAACCTGCTACACTCATGGTATAATTTAATTAAATAATTAAATCTAATTGGTCTAAAATCCAACTGAACATAACTGTAAAAATCAGATATCCTCTGATTGGCTGTGATTGTGTCGTGCAGCTGTTTCACATTCATGGTGTACAGACAAATTGCTCATTGCTGAAAATTGCTCTTTCGGTGCCTTCGAACACTGAATCAGTCCAATAAGACTTTAGCCTCGGCGTTATCTGTTTTATAATGAAATATAAGCCATTGCTTTTCAGAAAGATCAATGAATGCAATAACCAAAGTGAAATTCTACTTGCAGCATCTCAACTGTATTGATTAGTGAATATTGAGACAAACTTAATGCAGCGTCGCACACAGGCGAGATTACATGCGTTAGGGAATTTTTAAATGATCATAATAAGTCGAGCTCTATTTTTTTACCTTTTATAACCTTTCCAATGTCTGTCATTTAAATGACTCTATTTTCTGTCTTTTATGTTATAGGTTTTACTTGTTCATTTGTGCGGTGTGCAATAAAGGAGTGGAGTACATCAAGCAGCTGGCGCTCCGATGGTAAATGACAGCTCTTCTTTTCCAACCTAGCAAGTGATTGCACCCAGATCCGTGTCACAATTCTATAGTCAAAGTGTCGGATGTGATTGATGTGAGCAGGAGCTCTTCATCCAGAGCTTTTATTCTCAAGTGCCAGGCTATTTCAGAAAGTAAAGAGGGTACATTCCCTTTTTTTTAGAGTAGCAGTTGTCTGGACATTGATTCTTGCTTTTTGTCCCAAATGAGAAATAGCCATTTGAAAGGAAGATTTGGTGCTGAGAGGATTTCTTATGATAGCAGGGGATTACTCTTCAAACACAGTGAGCTGGATGTGTTGGATATTTAGGTATGAAGCCAGTCTCGGTTCAGATTTAAGCTTTATCCTTCTTAAAAAGTCTGGTGTGTTAAAACGGACCTTGCCTTGTGAACGGAACTGAGCTCTGTTTAATGTTCATCATGTGACAGATTTTGGTGGTGTCATTTGTTGTAAGAGAATCTTCAGCTCGGTCTCTGGCAATTTGAGTGAGGTTTTCTTGTTTAAATCAACTTATTTTTCACTTGCAGGGTGGATGTTGTCCATCTCGCCCTTTACAACCTTGGAGTCCAAAGTAAGAAGAAATACTTTGAACTGGAAGAAATCCTGACCTTCATCAGCAACAACTGGGACCATTTCCAGATGGGCAAGGTGGTACATTCAAGCCTTTCTTATTGCTTACTATTCGAGATCTTATTAGGAAAAAACCTTTAAAGGTAAAGAAAGTATTTAATAAAAAAAATTGGGTGTGCTTTGGTTGGAATTTTAGTCAATAAGCAACTAGCCTTAGAGAACTCCTTAGCGGCGCCCTAGTAACCACTCGGAATATCCTACCAATAACATAGTAATACCTAATACACACTTTTTACTTTATTGCATACCATAACAGCACCAAGGACACCCTATAAACCGCATGGCAACTTCCTAATGCCCTAGTAACAACAAACAAATTAGCATCCACTAGTGTTTTCAAAACAACCGGTACTTTGCTTACAAAAAAAAATTAAAATGGGACCGTACCAGGTTTTTCTTTAAGTACCGGTGGTACCGAGGACCCGGTCAACCTGGTTCTTGACGAATATAGCACTATGATTTTTTTATGAATTAAACTTACATTTTAATATGGACAGTCACGGAATTTGTCAAAGTTAGCATAAATTAATCAAATAAAATCTCCATATGGACCAGTATCTGTAAATGTTGGTTGAAATATGAATCCTGCAATTTCTGGATGTCTTTGTGTAAATGAATGATTGGCAGAGACGTGTGGGTTTGTTTACTACATAGACTGAAGCATGTGACGCTTGCAGTAATGAGGACATAACTACATTAGCTTCACTTCACAAGTATTTTACCATTTCATTTGAGTAAAACCAGTCAAAATAAAAAGGTCATTTTACATAAATGCATTGTGCTAGAAATATTACTATTATTTAGTAGAATGTATGTGATACTGCTACTACTGTTGAAAAAAATTTATAAAACTTCATTTTTTTAAAGAAATAAATAACAGAATATTTCTTCCATGTTTTAATTTTAATATGCCCTTTATTTACCAAAAAATAAAATGTTTAAATTTCATTAATTAAAAGACAAATTAAATTTGGGTGAAATTTGTTTACTGTTTTTCATAATTATTTTACATGTAGAAACAATTTCAACACAATTGTAAATAAGTATAAAGAATGGCATTGGTTTTATGTTTAGTGATTAAAAAGTGTGTGTGTTTTTTTTTTTTTTATTAGCATATTTTTTTGTTTTGCTTTGGTACCGAAATTGGTACCGAGAACCGTGGATTTTCACTGGTATCGGTACCGAATACTGAAATTTTGGTATCGTGACAACACTAGCATCCACAGAACAACACCAAGAACATTCTAGAAACTGTAAACATGCCAATTTTGCAATAATGTCACACTTCAGCTTCAAAGACATTTAAAGCCAAATGAAAACAGTGCTAGAGATTTGTCTGTGGACGATTACTGTAATTGCTAGGTACTGAAAAGCAGTTCCTTTGAGAGAAAGGGGTAGTGAAAAATAGGCAGTTTGTTTTTTCAGCAAAGCCTGTGGGTTTCATTTGTCTTCATTGAAACATGGCAGCTCAAGGCAACAGCGGAGGAAATGTCTCATAATAAAACACCATATCACACAATCAGTTTCTCTCAAAGACTTTCATATCTATTTCTTCCCCTTCAAGCTCTCCAACACCCCTCTGTCTGAACGGGGCCAGTATATTCTTGATGCCCTCAACAACTATAAAAGCAAGTAAGAAAAAAACATTTGTTTGTAGTAGTGCATGGATTTTGAATTAATAGATTTTTTTATATTTTTTTATTTATTTAAATAAACATGATTACACACACACACACACACACACACACATATATATTTACATTTATAAATATTTATAAATTTATAAAATTTTATGATGTTTTTATTTTCATCATTTGAATATTCATTCATTCATTCATTCATTTATTAATTCCCTTTATTTTTAGGTTTCTTTGCGGCAAGGAGATCAAGAAGAGGAAATGCATTTTCCGACTAAGGACAAGGGTCCCTCCTAACCCCCCATCTAAGTTGTTTCCAGAGAAGGCCCAGAACAGTGAGGGCCACAGGGGCCGCAAAAAAGGGGTCAACAGAAACAGGTGAGTTTGAGCATTTCTGAATGCCTCATTAGTGCCTCCAAATTTTATGACCAATCCCTTTTGTTGATGTCACATGGTAACATTAAAAATGTATTATCATAAGACAAATATTTTATTTGATTTACAGTGGTATTTGTTTTTTATTTTTCCAGCTGATTGTAAATTAGATCTTTTTGAGAGCTTTTTTTTATTATTTTATTTAGATTTTGACTTTCGCGGAGCTTTAATGCAGTGTATGCTCTGAAAAACACATGGCTTCTCCCCTATCATTGGACACTTGACAGCCACAGTTCTTTTTAGGATTCAGTCATTTCAGCTCTCAGATATGTATTGATATGTTTAGTGGGTGAAGATGATGTAATGATTGAGAGTTGAATTAGTTCAGTTGTTATTATGCTGGATTGTGTCATTTGAATGCTTCTCGTTTTCCTCTGTTGCAGTAGCTCTGTTCCTACAGAAAAGCGGAGGAAGAAGAGGTCCAAGTGGCTGCTAGAGGATGCTATTCCTAATGTAAGCTTTGTCATTTCACTGCATCTAAAGTTGGATAACATGACTTTTCTTGTCTAGTTGAAAACTGGGTTCTGTTATTACGGTTGATAAGACTGTACAATAAAAACAAACAAACAAACAGTGTCTCAAGAACTAGCCAACTAGCATTAAGTTAAGGTGTAATCAGTTTTATATTTCAGATTCAAAATAGGGCCAGTTTACATTTAAGTTTCAAAGAAAAAAAGAGATGTTACTAGCTGCACTGATCTATAGAGTTATCAAATTATTCAACACTATTTTTAAGTACTATATGAGTGTATTTATCAGTGCTCATTTGACTGAGGTACTCAAATTAGAGGGATTTTATATGCACATACAACCCCTTGCAATATTTTATTATTATTATTATTATTTTTTTTAGGAAATCAAAAGTGACCGTAAAGATGTTATAATATTATAGAGCTTATATTTCTAAATAAATGTTGTTCTTCATCAAAGAATCCTGAAATATGTTTCACAGTTTTCACCAAAAAAAAATATTAAGTATATTATACTGTTTTCAACATTGATAATAATAAGAACTTGAAATCAGAATTTCTGAATGATTATTTGACAATTAATTAATGGCTGCTAAAAAAATTCAGCTTTGCCATCACAGGAATAAGTTAAAGTTTTTATAAATAAATACATAATATCACACTTTGATCAAATAAGTGCAGACTTGGTGAGCATTAGAGACTTCTTAATAACAGCAAATAAGACCTGCTCAAAGCTTCTTTATTTAATGAAGCCTAATTTTGCTTAAAATATTTATAAACAGGAAGTATTTGCTATCCTTTCACAAGGCTTTCAGACACTTTGTTTAATTGTCCAGTTGGGTACAGTTACCAGAGGGTGTTAGTACTTTTAACATGGTTACATATCAGATGTTTAATTGGCCTAGTTCAGGGTGGTTCCCACACTCTTTGTCAGCCGAAACCATTTGACCTGAAATATGAATTGAAGTACCTCCTTAGATTTTCATGGTTCTCTGGTGTTGGTTAATGGTCGTCTGATATGCGGGTAAACTAATAAAATAACTTTTAATAGTAAGTGCTTTATTTGTATTTTCAAATTATTTATTGTAATTTTACATGTTTATGATTTACTCACAAACTCACAAACCCTAGTTTGGGAAACCTGATATGTTCATCTATCACTAAACCACACACACACACCCACACACACACACACACACACACACACACACACTAAATAATTCAGTTTGTTCAGTCCTCTTGAGATCAGATCCATGAAGAGGTGAAGTGTTGGACTACTGAAACTGTTTGACCTGTCATTGCAAATCTGAGCTGTTCTTACTGAGATTTTGTGTTCTAGCACTTCTTAGAGTTTATTGAATCCCTCAATTGTTTGCTTTCATGCAGCAGAGGGAATTACTATTTGCTTCTTTCGTCGTTTATTTCAAGGATTTTTCACACGGTTGCTTATGTACGGCCGATTTAAATATGACCTGTGTGAAGTTTACTCTTCGATATCTTCTCCTGCCTCTCTTCATCTCTCTCTAGCATCTCTTTGCACCCCGTGGTGATCTTCTTTTTATTTCTTGACGCCTGCTGCCATGCAGACCTTGCATTTCTCACTCGCTTCTTGTGTGTTGTTTTGTCTCTTTCTCGCCTTTGCTCTCTCTCTCTCTCCCTCACCTTTTTTCTTGCACTGTTGGTGAAGCTACTTTGAAAGCCAATCTACAAGCGGCTCATGATTTCAAGCAGTTGAACTTCAGTCAAGCTAGCCTTTAGCACAAGAAATCAGCTGCACTACAAGCTATTAACAAAGAGTAGTCATGCTTCTGTTAAAATCTAGTTGGGTTACGTCTCTACTTTTAGTTTGTTACTCCCCAACTCTCTCTCACCCTCTCATTCTGTCTTTCTACATTCTCTAAAGTGGATAACATTCATCCTCTGAAGCATTTAACAGACAAATCCTTCTGAGAGGTCTCCAGTCCCCAGACATGCTTTACTTGAACTGTACATCCTTGACACTCCAGGCAGCACGGCTAATAATGCCATGAGCAACTTCCAAGGCGGCATTAGAGTGACTTGTAACAACCATGATGGCTCTGATCGTCACAATCAAAGCTGTGATTATCCTCATCATCCCAGTGACAATCAGAATACGCAGTATAATGAATTTAACATTGCATTTCATGCTTTGTTTGTGCCATCATCGCAGAATGACCTCACCTCTACCTGGAGCACCAATCATCACATGGCCAACATATTCGACTTCACGCTGGACGAGCTGCAGAGTTTGAAGAGGTGAATTAATATTATTAATGAGGCAGATAATATTACTATTTCAATACAGCTGCACTGTAAAATAAATGTTAATGAAATTTGTTTTCAATTCATAATACTCTACAGTACTTACAATACTTTTTTTTTTCTTAATTTCTTCTACTTCTTTCTACTTGCAAGACTTCACGCTTTAATTTTGGTTAAATTCTGGTCATTTCTCTTTCTGTGACAACAGGTTTCCAAACACATATCATTATGAATTAAGTCGAATACTGTAATTTGTCCCTAACATTTTTTTTTTTTTATTAATATTATGCAAATGTGAAAAATAATGCATAGCTGGTGTCCACAGCACATGCAGAGATGGAGTTTGCTGCATTCACTGATACAGGGAAAAACACTGGATCGCAAACTAATAGCAGTACTACAGACTAGAAGATGATAAGATAAGAGCACTAAACCACTTTTGTGCTTTCAATTTTAGTTTTTTTATGAGTAATCCCATTGCCATCCCACCCATCTCTAATGCGAATGAAATCACAATAAGATAGCTCGATGTGAGTTCATCAGCCTTGTCATCCATGTTTATCAAGCGCTTTGCATTTTAAATTGAGTTCAGAAAAGCCATAGTATCGCAGGATCAATGTATGTTGTGGTACAAGCTCATTATTCACCCTTGTCCTCTTAGTGACTTCATAATCCATTAGGACCCAAAGCACGTCATCACAATTAAGCGAATAATACAGATATCCGCATTCTTCACGTTTGATGGCTCATTTGATACATCTGCCCTTTCATTTTCTGATAAAGTCGCCTCACCTGTGCTAAAACTGCCAGGAATTAATCGTCGCCATTCCATCAATGTACATAAATGAGGTCTCAATCAAATTCAGTCTACCTACATCAGTCTCTCTCTCGGCAACAGACGGCATGCTTCACCTTTTCTCATTAACTTTGATTTGAATGCTTAAGCATCTATTTATTGGCTTTCGAACAATCATACTCATTTGCATCCATTTCCCTTTGAAATATCGGAAAGGTCTCTCACTGTTTCCCTAATGACAACCCCACCCCACAGAAAATATATATTTTTTTCATCAACACGGTGGGTGATGTGATTTAATTATACTTTTCTGCAAAGGTTATCATCTCAAACAGGCCTGAATAATGAGAGAATTGGAAACACTGTTGGGGCAGACAAAGCTTTCAGAGACGAAAGCGGCTGTCTGAGAGGGATTGTTGAAGAGTATAAAAGAGAAATCTTGGTTTCGGCCAATAATAAAAAGGGCACGTTGGGTTTCATCACAAAGCCGTGAACTGTAGTTAATGAGTGCCATCCTTTGAATGCGAGTCGTGATAAACTCTGTTATAGTCACAATCCCAGCGCTGTCTATTGTGTTGAAGAGCAAGCAGATTGTCTCAACTGTATTCTTTTGTGTTCTTCAGTAGCCCTTTGTTTTGGTCCCTTGAGTATGGCTGAGATGAAATTTATTGGGAATGATAAGATTAGTAACAAAATCAAACTGAAACAAATTTTTTTTTTTTTTTATTATTGTAATATTTGAATTGTCAGTTAAGTTGATTTAAAAAAAATTTTCAACCAGTGTTATTTTAGTATTATTTATATATTGTTATTTATTATTTTGAATTGGCTTTTATTTTTATATTTCAGTTTTAGTATTTTTTTGTGTTTGTCATTTTTACTAGATTAAAAAAAAATCCATTTTAACTTATTTTAATTTCAACTGTATTTATAGTTATGTAAATGCTTCGTCTTAAACTTATTATTTTTCAGTTATGTCCCAGGGCAACATTTGTTAATTTCTTGTAATTATTGTTTTTTTTTTTTTTTCTCATTTATGTTTTTATTGAATATTTATCTAATTTCTATTTCATTTTATCAGCTTCATCATGTTTTTTTTTAATTAATAAAAACAGTTTTAAATAGTTTTAGTTTTAGTGAACAATAACAATAACAGTGGTTTCAAACGGTTTCTGATAGATAAAATCAAGCTCCACCTTTTTTTTTTTTTCTTCTTCTCGCATTTAATATTCAGTTTTTGCTCTATAATATGTCCCAATATGAAAGTAAAACAGTTTTCTAGCTGTGTTTCATGTTGACTGTAAGTGTTAGAGGGTTCGAGTCATGGAACTCATTTGTATGCGTTTCTTTCTTCATCTCTGTCTCTCTTGATTCATTCTCTCTCTATTCATTCTTAGCACCAGTTCAGGACAGACGTTCAGTATGGACCAGGACTCCACCGATGCAGCCAGTACTTCTGGTTCTGCCACCACCAGCGTCTCCTATGATTTCAGGTACACTTCATTATCTTCGGTTCTGCAGACTTTACCTAACCTTTAACAGCAAACAACAGTTAGTAATTGGGAATCAGATTGTGAATCAAAATAGAATCAAATCACTAGGTGCTGAAAGATTTCCACCCCTTATTTTGAATGCTTTTTTCAATGCATGTAGTGCAACAAAATACACTTTTGAAAATGTTTATTTAAAAGCATATTCTTACACTATGTGCAGCCAGTTACATTTCATAAAACATTAACAATCTAGCACAGTAACAGTTTCCTGCCAGTGAGATTTAGTCAGTTGTCAGCCAGGTAACTAATTGCCAAGTTGCGCTGTTTGCAGTCTTTGTATGTGTACAATATTAATGTTAAAAACATTAATGAGAAAACCATCTGGCAACAGTGGCACAAAATATGTTTATGCAGGTAGCATTATACAAATGGATAATTATCACAGATTTGCACAGTTCAGTGTTAGCATGTTTTGATGCACACTTTTAGGTTCAAAAAATTGAATTGGAAAATTGAAATTCTCGCTCACAGTACAGCTAAATTCAGCAGCAGCAGCACAAAACGCTGGTGTGATGCAATCCTTCACAGGCTGTTGCGGATCACTCCTACTCTTATAGATCCTTGCCACAGCGTAGTTTAAATAAGTGAAGTAAAAGCCATGCATGTGACATATGAGGTCTAACCAGGTAATCTTTTCAGTCAGAACATTTTCCCTGGATTATCCAGTGACCCGCTGGTACCTAACCCTGAACTACAACTTAAGTGGGTGTGCAGTTTCATTCGATGTGAGCCTGAGGGATGCTATGAGCTAATTTGTCATGACATTTGAAGTGGTGGCATCAATGATTGCAACTAAACCACCGGGCCACCAGGGTGCCTCAAAGCGCTTTGCTTTTTAATATACATGAGCTCAAGCATTACTCTTGTCGCTAGAATGACTGTGGCTGATATTCCAGGCCTGTATCTTCTATGCTTTTCATCTTGCTCTTTCACAAGTGTCCTCTTCACGTCTACACTGCAGCGTAATCAATATTGCTGTAGTGGGACAATTTGGCAGCGCGACTGTCACTGTAGATTCTCGCCTCCCCTGCTGGGGTTGCACTTTGCTGCCCACGAGTTAAAGAGGAATAACAGGCGTCCATCACCACCTGATGTTGTGTGTAAACCACCAATAACAGCTCGCAGAGAAATATGCTGTCAGATTATGGATTATTTATGGTTATGGCCACTTGTTTGCTCCGGTTAATTTTAAAGATGGAGTCTGTGGAGGCTAAAAAATGGCAGTGAAACCATGCCAAGAACTGTATCTGTGTTTGCTTTAGTGCTGAAGGTCAGATTCTAAAAGGAATATTCCAGGTACTTTGAAGCTCTGCTGTGGCATGTTATCGATTAGCACAGGTTTGTTTGGGTTATGCTGTTTTTTTTTTTTAGAAACCATCAGTGTGTATTAAGTGAACAGGAAACATGTTTATAGTAATCGCATGAAATGGAAATCTAGCAGGTAAGCAAGCTGAAGAGCTTAAAAAAAAACAAGGTTCACATAGACATTCAGGGACACCCTCGCAGGGATATTAAGACATTATAAAACTGAAAAAGTAATGGAAATTTTATTTATTTATAAATATATATTTTATATATATATATAATATTTATATTGAATAACTATTTTTACATTAATAAAAAAGTAATTAGATTTTCTTTTTTAACTAGAGTTTTAAAACGGGATGTAAAATATTTAACTTTTTTATATTTGTTTAACATTGTTTCCAATTATAAATATATATTGTATAATAATTAATGACTAAATGTAAATTAGGGATTTTTTTTTAACTGGTTAACCGACCGTTAAGAATTTTGATCGATTAATACAATCAGTTAAACGTTTTTTTCTATTTATTTATTTATTTATCTATTTACTTATTTATGAATTAATCTAAATATTGAAAAATGTTTGTTGCATGCTTAAAATAGGTCAATGCTATGCATATATAAAAAAAAGTGTTTCAGAAAAAAACGCATTCAGAAATAGGCCTAATGCTGATGCGAAATATGTTTACAAGCATTATAATAAACACTTTAAACATAGCTAGGCTATTTTAGTTCCCCTCACTCCAAAACAATCCTTTCAATTAACAGTATTTAGAAAAGAACAAGAATTAAAAATATAAAAAACTATAGCAATACAAACTCTGCATACCACGCTAGTTTTTCGTTCATTTTCTTAATTTATTAAGTAAAAATCTATTTATCATATAGGCCTATATATTTGTTTTATATATATATATATATATATATATATATAGCCTAGCTTATAATGTTTTTCTCTGCTCACAGAAGCGCTGCAGGTGCGTGATGTGATATGAAGACCATGTGAATCCTGTTGTTTGCTGCATTTTGCGCATGTAAAAATATTTCCCGGGAAACAAATGTTAGTATTTTTAACGGGTCACAGACACTTCTAATTTCTAATCCTTTCTAGAATTAAATTCTAATTTAAAATAATATTGTCGGTTAACGGTTAATAATCGGTTAACGAGGGTTGGTTATCGGTTAGGAAAAATAACCAAAATGAACATTCCTAATGTAAATGTAAATCTGCAAAATTACTAAATATAACTGTAAATAATTAATATATGCATATGTAAGTATATGCTGGTTGACTGAATGACACACACAGTGCATCCTTTAAATAAATAATTCACAGAAGAATTAAAATTCTGTTATTTTCTCGCTCTCATGTCATCGCCATAGCCCAGAAATCTCATTTGCATCTATTTGAGATTGAAAATAATTACTGGGAAAATAATGACCGACCCTTCATTTCTGTGTGAACTACTTTTGAAAACTTCTGTTCCTCTAGCCTTTTTTCCCTCTTGTCCTTTCCTTTTAGTCTCGCTCACAAAGCTTCATTTCCGTTCAGGAGTGTTACACAGACACTGTAGAGCAGAACTCATGTTCTCGTTGTTGAGTCATTGCTGTAAGTCGCCATTTCCTCAGAAGCTCATCACATTCCTGGTAGTCATGCCTAATGTCCCGCAGGCCAGATACTCATACAGTTAGTAATCCCTTATACTTGTCCTGGTTTTTGTTTTTGTTTTGTCACCCACTGCGCCAGGCCTGGAGAAACCACAATCAAAGAAAGCCAAGGCCTGTGCGCAGAACATGCAGTTGGATGGATGGCTGGTTGGAGACTCTGCCAAATGGCCCCACTCACCCGTTGATTACTTTCCCATATTTATTTTAGAATATGAATGCTCATTAGTATTCTTGCAGTTTTCCTAGGGGTCGTCAGAAAGAGGCGGAGAGAGGGTGGAAGAAAATAAAACACAACTTGGATTTTCTCGACGGGAAAAGTTGTGAGGGTCAACAGATCCCTGTCCCCTACTGTGCATCCTCGTCGTGGGCTAGATCAGACACTTCACGAACACATATCTGCTTTCCGTGCTTGGCTTTCATGTACTAATACGGTTTAGTTCTACATCCCATTTTAGCAGCTGTAATGATTTCTGAAATGGTGGTTCTCGGCATTGGATTTTGATGTCTTGCTGTGATTTCCCATGTTTCACATGCCCTATGGGCAGAAATATGTGGTCATTATGAAGAGATTTCACGGTTATGAAAGACCTGAAAAATTGACTTATCTCTGTATAATAGAATTATGTTTAATCAGGTCCAGTATTCTGTTTGTATCATGTTTATGCATATATCGCATAGTTTGTATAGTTTTACTCATTCCCACAGCTTTTGAGTTTAAAATGAGGGAAATTCCTGGACATATTTATTAAATATAGCATGTGCTGTAGGTTAGATGAGCAAATAAATCCACACAGACTGTCAGATTAAATCGCGTGAGTGATTCAGCTGTACCGCGTCTTCTCGCTTTCAGTCTCTACAAGTGGTTTCACATTGGTGTATCTCATCTGCACTACGAGAGATGCTGCAATACAAGACTTTCACTCGCATTTTGGGACAGTTGACATAACTGTCACTTGCCAAGTTGGTACTGCGTCCCAATATTCATACTATCCATCCTAAATATATTGTGAAGGTAGAATAAGTGTGTATGTTGTAAAGTGTATCCCAGAAGTCCCAGGATGGTCTACTATTTCAGGTAGACTTTTGCAGTGTGGATCCATGCACATCTAATGGCTAATATTACCCACAATCCATTGTGCTTCAGCGAAGGATTTGGGTTCAGAACTACAAACATGAATAAAAAGCATTAAAAACTACAAACATGGCGGCTGACAGTTAAGCAGAGAGGTTTAGATAAAGGGGATATAGTTACTAATAATAAACATTTAACCTGGTGAAAAATATATTAATTTCATGTTATCTGTTATATTTCATCCGCAACAACAATGTTGAACATTTATAAACATCCATTTGGCTATTAACTTTAAAATGCATCATTATGGCAAAAAAATAAATATGAGCAGAGATCTCCGCATAAAGATCCACAGCTGGATAAAGATCCACTGCTGGTTCAACGTGCTGCTTCTTTTCTCTCTAATATGTTGGGAAGTTAAAATGTGGAGGATGTTAACTGTGACAAGATGATTGACAGGTCAGTTTACAGTGACAGGGTACGTGCAACTCTGGGACAGAGAGGTCCGTTAAAGACAAAGGTTATGAATATTGTTAAAGTCATGGAAATGTATTATGTAAGAACCCTGATTATGTGGTTTATGAATATTGGAAACTCCCAGAAGGTTTGCAGCATGAGAGAGAGAAAGAAAATACCTAAAAGTCTGCTGTATGACCTTTAAAATGCCATAATGCCCACAGAGGCAACTGAAAAGGGATGGTGAATGTCTAGGAAGTAAAATTCAGTGTTAAACAGGGACATCTTGTGGATGACAGTATTAGTGCATCTATACAACTGCACCTTTTTGTGTTCATATTTATTCAGTGGAAAATGCAACAAATAGTACTTTTTTTTTTATATATATATTTTTATTCAAGCAGAACACCGAATAGTGCACATTTTTAGCTGAAATGTGAAATAAATTATCATAAAATTTTATTCTTTTTTACATTTGCAGCACACAATGTATACAGAGTAATTTGTGTGTATGGCTAGAATATCAGAACATCTTTAGCTTCCGTTTCCAGTTTTCTTTAGTTTTCCGTTTTTTGGGTCAGAAAGATATTACATTGTCTTTAAAAGTTCGCCAAGGCAGCCTTTATTTGATCTAAAATATAATAAAAACAGTAATATTTATGAAATACTATAACAATTACCGATTTTAAAATGTAATTCATTCCTGTGATGGCAAAGCTGAATTCTCAGCATCAGAAAAAATGAGTGAAAGGTTGTGCATTTATTTATCTCTTCTTCACTTTCCTTAAATTATGATACATGTTCTTTTTAAGATATAAAATGATAGCAGGCTGTATACAGTAATTGATTAATAAGCACGTCTTCCATTATGAACCTAGCCAGGCTTGATTTTAATTTGATTGGGATATTGATTTGTTATTTACAGGATTTGATTGTATTGTGAAGAAACATTTCCCCCTCACCTCTGCAAACTGGTTACTTGATTAGAAACTTATAATTTAAAAAAATAAAAAGAGCATTTTGAGTGAAAGGCAAGTTTTTATGCTTCTTATATCCTTTTTACAGGAAAAATGTGGGCAGTCGGAAGAGGAAGTTGCCCTCCTCTAATTACACTGCGCTGGCCACAAAACGAGAGATGGTGGAGCGTGAGCTGAGCCCCATCAGCATGCCTGGAGAGGAGAGCAACGTCATGCTGGAGAACAGCATCGACAGCCACACCTTTGAGAGCATCAGCGAGGACGATTCCTCACTGTCTCACCTCAAGTCTTCCATCACCAGCTATTTTGGGGCGGCCGGTCGACTCACCTGCGGGGAGAAGTATCAGGTTCTGGCTCGTAGGATCACACCTGAAGGCAAGGTGCAGTATTTGGTGGAGTGGGAAGGAACTACACCTTACTGAATATCACAGAACAGAGGTGTGGAACAGGTGGTCTGCAAAGGAAGATGACACCCCCCACCCCACCCCACCCCATAGTTACTCTCCGTTTTTCTATTCTGAAAGTCATAGTTTCGGAGTTCTAGTTTTGTTTTTCTTGTTTTCCACGAACCACATATAGTGTTTTTTTTTCTGATTCTCTGGTCTTCTCTCGTGGGACATTAAAGTGTTTTTTGTGAAGTCATTTGCAGTGTCCTTTTTAGGGCACTTTAAACATCACAAACGTCATTCAGTCTAGTAACGTATACTAATTTTACACAGTATAACGTCATTATTAGGTAGCAGATAAAGGACAGTATTATACAACATGAAGTCGTTTCAGTTTAGTTTGGGGATTCAAAGCGTTTCAGTTCCTGTAATTCAGAACTTCAAAATCTGTGTCAGGTTTTGAGTTTAATGTTCAACCAAAAATGAACATTTGCTGAAAATGTACTCATCCTCAGGCCATCCAGGATGTAGATGAGTTTGTTTCAATATCAGAACAGATTTGGAGATATATAGCATCACATCACTTGCTCACCAGTGGATCCTCTGCAGTGAATGGGTGCCGTCAGAATGACAGTAGAAACAGCTGATACAAACATCACAATAATCTAGAAGTAATCCACATGATTACAGTCCATAATATTACATTCTCTAGCAATGAAGTCGTCTTGTCTGAATCAGGAGAAAAAATATGAGAAAAATATGCACAGATCAAGCTCCATTTACAAGCAAAAACAGTTCTAAACCAGTATGTTGTTGGATTTTGATGTGAGAGGACAAACAGGAATGGATTTTTTGACGGTTTAAAAGTTAAAATGCCTTAATGATGGATTTGTTTCTTGCAGCTTTTCACTTCACAACACATTAACTGATTGACTGAAATCATGCGGATTGCTTGTATTAATTGTGATGTTTTATCTGCTGTTTGGACTCTCATTCCAGCGGCACCCATTCACAGAGCAAGTGATGCAATGCTTAATTTCTCCAAATCTGTTCTGATGAAGAAACAAACTCGTCTACATTTTGGATTGAGGGCCTGAGCTTGAGTACATTTTCAGCAAATTTTCATTTTTTTTCTGTGAATTATCCCTTTAACGTATTTTTGCAGAAGGAAAATATAGCAATCTGCACACATTTGTTTTTTCACCTTAGATAACAGTGCAGCGGGGGGAGTTTAGCCATGTTAAAATGTTAGCACTTTCGTTCTTTCCTGTTCAAATATCAGTTTTGAATTCGATCTGGGTGATTATAAAACCAAAGTGACACAAATACTGCTTTGAGAAGTATTTTTCTATTTTAAATTCTTCTGTATGCGCTGGCATGTCAGATTGGAGAAACGGTACCTGCTTTGAAAAAGCAAAATGAAACTGAAAGTGGAAAGTGATCATTTGCATTTAATTAACAATAGAATTTTTTCTTTTTTCAACATTTGCCCACATATTAATGTCAAATCAATGTTTTTACATGATTTCCAAAGATCGGTGTTATATCTGAGATGGATCTGGAAGTGGATACATGCACTTATCAGATGATTAGATTGACTGGAAAATTGAAAGTTATGTGAAGTTATAAAGCTGGCAGGTTCTATAATTTGACTTAATTAGTTTTATAGTACAAAACATTATAAATATACTTTATTATTTACATGTATATAATTGGATATAATATTAGCCCCATTTTATTATTGCACTATTAACATCTTCTATCAGCTATGCAAGCTATTATTGGATAAATGTACCCTTTTTTTATGTATAAAAGATATTTCAAGTATTTACTTTTTACTTTTATAATATTTCCCCAAAGGAAAAGCATATGTGAAATTAAAAGTCAACAGTTTTGTCAACAAAACACAAAGATTGTTGTACTGATCAAGTTTTTGTATGTCAACTTGCTCACATTTCAAGAGAATATATTTTGGTTACAAGTTTAACAAGGTTTAGAAGAGAAACAACCTATTGCCTTATCATAATATTAAAACTAAGGAGTTTTGAATGCTTTTCTGAGAATTTTTCTACACCGCACCCTCAAAGCTGTACATGATGAACATGTATTTGTCTTTTGGAACAAAATGTGCAAACTTGCATGTGTCATTATTCATTCATTCCTGTTTCAGAACATTAAAAGAGTTTGTCAGCAATAATTGTGTCTCATGTATCTGTACAACCATTTTCACAGGCCTGTTGGTATTATTTTATTCTGCACAATTAATACAGACACAACTATAAATGTAAACAGGGGAAACACAGTAACCATGATTAACTGGACTTAACATCACATATGAGTGAGAAGAGAATGTATATATGTTTTAAAAGTGTAGAAAATACTACTTTAGTTTTTCTTGCAAAGACCGTCATCTTTAATTTGCAAACATTTATGTTTTAATGAATGCATAAACCAATGTATGTCAATGCCATGGTCATGGGGTTATGCATTTACACATCTTGTGGCAAAAGGTTCACGTATTATCTATACGATGCTGACGGTCCAGTAAACCTCAATTAATATTCATGAGCCAAGCCTTCGCAATGGTTAAATTAGCCAGCTGATAAGCGCGAAATTTTAAGACTGACTACTTAACGAACCGATCGTTAAGCGATTAATATTCATGAGCCAGGCCTTACCTTTATGTTTTTAATATGAAACAAGTGAATTAGGGCAAAATCTCCTAATTTTAGTCAACTTGTATTATATTACAGTCATTGTGTAACTTCTTGTTCTCCAGAATTCTGAACGAATCTGCCAAGTTAAAAACAACTGTCGATCGATTGTGTGTGTGTCAGGTGCGTGTTTTGTTGTTGTTTTTTTGTATTTTTTTTAAGAGATAGAGTTTTGTGTTTGTGGACTCTCTTCGTCATGAGAGTTTAATACGTTAATTTAATTAAAGCTTTGCATGACACCCTTTGTTCCCTTCACTCTTAGTGACTCAATAAAACGAGTCAACACTCTGCACGCGCAAACCAGCGTCATTCCGTTTAAAAGTTCATTTTGATGGCACGTTTAATCTTTATGAGGCGTCCATCGGGTGTGCATGTGTCCTGGAATACTGCATGTTGTAAACGGCAGGCTGACATGTTAAGTGGTCTCACTATGTCAGCCTAGAGCCTACATCACCCGCTGTCAGCAGCACCAGGGCTGGATGAGGGCCACCGGTAAGTACAACATTTGTTTTGAAGCGAACGAGATGTGTTTGACTTGTATGAATAAGTTTGTTTGTCATATATAACCTAAGGGCAACTGAGGCTAGATGTCACATATGTTGCTGCAGTGCTTCTTAGGATACATTTATATTTAAAATGTAATTCCTGTATGTAAACATGTCTTACAAGTCTCTATAAAAAAAACATTTAACCTTATTATACAGTTAATAACATTTGTTTGCTTTTGCCATGTCTTTAGCACTTTATGGTCATTAAACATGATTTTCAGAAAAGTAGACAGTGAAAATATTGTGGAACAATCATTAAACAACCACAACAAGTAAAATATCAAATAGTGTTGTACATTTCTGCAAAATATTAAGTGCACACGTAACTGGAAATATGAAAAAAAAATTCTGTTTCAACTTGCCCCAGCCAGACATTTTTGATTAACTAATAGCTTAATCACAGTTTAACTTGGAGGAAATGGGAATATACGTCTCAGTGTTGCCCTTTAGTCAGCAAAATGATATTCCTAATCATATTAAATAAACAATTCTAAATGTCATGGGATCAGTGTACAGTCCCAAAGATGCACTATAACCAACCAGTCTCATAAATGTTCATTTTAAACTCAGTAAATTAACTTAAATGAAGGCTCTTTAATTCAGTTAACTTTGTGTTTTTATACAAAAGAATATTCCATTCATAGAGCTGTATGCCAGCTGACTTTTTGACCACTGGGTCACCTTCTGTTTTTTGCTGCTTAAACTCAGATTATTTGGTCTTATCATGATTGTAATTGATCCATCTTCTTTTCTCATTTCTCATACTTTTTTTTTCTGCTTTACAGACATGAAAGGTTCATCAATACACTGGATATCTTGTGGACAGCCACTTTCAGAACCAATCGAATTGCTTGGTTGCAGAATGTCAGCTAATTCTCCTGGACATATACTCATTATATATAACATATCATGTTTTTTAAAATAGGTAAGCCTTTTAGAAATAATATGGGGTCCTATAATCATTTGGCTTTAAGTTGTTGGCTTAAATATAAAGGCCTATAAATCGGAATGATAGTGAAGGCATTGCAGTCACATTTATTGGCCGATTGCTGATATGTGCTGCACTGCTAGGCTTCATTATAACTATTTGAAATTGTAGATATTTTTAGTTAACGAGACTGTGAAAATTAATGAGTTTTGAATCTTTTGTGTTCTAACCTTACATATGAAAGTACCCTTTGACCTCAAGGGGGCAGCAAATATCAACAAGTTTGAGCCCTGTGCTCGGGCCTCAAATTTATTATTGCCCGTCCGTGTCTGACAGTCTGTCAGAATTACAGGCTTACTGTAACAAATCAACAAAACGTTGTGCTTTAATAAAATAAAAAAAATAAACATGATGCCCTTTTTGCCGTCTGGTCTTGAATAGGAGTGCTTCACAAAAATGAACCGAAACAAGTGAATACATGCCTAACAGACATGATTAATATATCTATAGAATGAGTACTTAATGAAATAAAACATATCGATAACAAAAACTCTTTTATTATAATCAGAATCCATATAGATGCATTTCTTAAAGGGTTAGTTCACCCAAAAATGAAATTTTCATTTTTGGCCGAACTAACCCATTAAAGGCGCATCTAATGAGGAGACGGCGAGCACTGCACATGACCAATTGGCTCATTGTTTGTTGTGGTAATCAAATCAAAACTCTTTCATAATGCAGCTTTTCCCGAAGCATTGGGAACTTTCAAAAGCTCCCCATGCTCCAACTTCTCCCTGATGCTCTACAAGGTCAACTGTCACATGTATGCTAATGCATGTGTATATGCGTTGCGTATTGCGTAGGCGATGTATAATATTTCTAATAGCCTATAATCATTATAACAGTATATCATATAGTAGCCTGTGTGTGCTCGGTACGTATATGGGCTCAATAAAAAGAGAAGCCAAATGAGCCCGAGCCCAATCTGTTAAAAAAAAAATATATATATATATATATTGGCCCGGGCTTACAAAACTCTATGTACAACAAGTACAGTAACATGTCAGAGTAGAGAGAATGAGCTTTCTTTAGCATGCTGAAGTCTTTCTCATAGGCCTTACCCACTAACACTCTAAACTCTATGAACTTCTGTAGCCTGTTCTCAGATCAGTCCATTGCTGTTACGAGAGCTCCTGCGACATAACCCCAGTATTCCTGAGGGAGTTCAGCTCCATAAAGACCAGAGCACCCAAAACAGAAATGCCAGTGAGTAGATTCTGGAGTGAATACTTGTATACACCTAGTTCAGTTCATTTTTTTCCTTTTTGGACAGTGAACAAACACTTTGATGAGTAATAAACTCTGATAATAGTTTTTAAAGATGTCATTGACAAAGTGGAATACAAAAACAATCGCTTTATTGCTGCTGCTAATCTACACTAACCTTGCAATAGAATCTTTATGCTGAGTTTTAGGACACTGTTCTAAATGAGTGATTTTGACATAGGCACGGACAACTTAAGCAAGTTAATAACATTTAGCTACTCTTTATGTAATGTATTAGAATACATTTCTTTTACTAATATTAGTGGATTTTAAATGATGCAAATTTTGTTTGTTAATGTTCAGATGTAACACCAGTAGACAGACCCATGAAACAGAACATGACCGAACACACTGTAGACTGTTTTCCGTTTGTCTCGGACAGGCAGCAGACCAGTTATTTGCAGTGGTAGGCATAATTATGATGGTGTTACAGGACAGCTATTGTTTAAAATTGCATGATATGGACTCTGGTTCACAATGCCATTGAATTTGGGGACGAGACACATTATCCTAACACTTGTTTTGTGAAAAGGTTAAAGAGAACTCTTGCATTAAATAGGCTAGTATGGTTCTGTCTGTCTGTCTGTTTTCTTTTTTTCCTTTTTTTTTCTTTTTATTAGTATTATAATATGTGTGTGTGTGTGTGTGTGTGTGTGTGTGTGTGTGTGTGTGTGTGTATATATATATATATATATATATCTATATATATAGATATATATATATATATATATATAGATATATATATATATAGATAGATATATAGATATATAGATATATAGATATATAGATATAGATTAATAGAAAATTTAAACACTTGTTTGAAATAGAAATGATTTGTAACAATGTAAAAGTCTTTACTATCACTTTTGATCAATTTAATGCATCCTTGCTGAATAAAAGTTAATAAAAAATAAAATATTGTACGTACAGTGTCTCCAACCATTGAACGGTATTAGTGTATGATTATAGGTACACATTGACAGCTCTTCAGATCTCAGTAAGACTCTTCTGTCACGTGAGCCATGGTGTCCGTGCAGCTCAGCTCTGTTTTAATGCATGTGTCAGACACTGGCAGCTTGTTGCTGACTCCGCGAATGTCTCTGCATGTTTACTCTGCACACCCCCTGCTGAGACACACATTTAAAACCCCACACACACCCTCCTGTGCATCATCAGCATCCTAATCTGTCATAGTGTAAAAGAGAAACACACTTGATATCCATATGTGGTTTGAAATCCAATTAAAATTGGATTTTTGGAAATGCGTTGCAGTCTGATCGGATTTCAAGTTTCAGGTTCTTTCCTCCTTCGGGATGTTAAGTCTGTAAAGTCTTTAAGTGCTGTGGCATCCGCTCTCATATGTAGCATTAACTGTGTTTTGAATGGCCTTGAGTGAATGAGTGATCAGTTTTGGATACAGTGCATTTGTTAATAGTACAATAATGCCTGCTTCCTTACGAGTTGTGAGCATTTTGGTGAAGTATGATGTTGTATGTTGGATATGAGCATAAATAATATTTCCTGTTTTTTTGTTCCCTCTTTCCACAGTAATAGCTATACTCTTTTATATAATAGACATAGATAAACATAAAAATGTGGACAGTTTGATTTGTAAATGAAGCTGAATTATGTTTAGTGTGATCAAAGCCTAGTTTATCTAAGCACTTTTTTCTTTCAAATGAAAAAAAAAAAACTTTTAGTTTTTAACAATTCATGTTCTGCAGTAGATTTAGAACTCAGTTATAAAAAAAATGAATATGCATGTCTTCATATAATTTATTTATTAATGTTTAAAGATAAACCAGATCTATGAAAATATGCTTTAGTCTAGCTCAATCACTTAAACTTGATTAATGATATATTACATTTAACTCTCCTATGTTCACCTCATTGTTACATTGTGAAATAAAATGTGAAAAACTTATTTTAAACTTGTTTTATTTGAGCTAGTATATCTAGAGGATGGTAGAAAGACATTCTCTCATAGAGAGGGAGAGAGAGAGAGGGAGAGAGAGAGAGAGAGAGGGGGGGGGGGGGGGGGGGGGGCAAGTGAAAAATCCCGCTGTGTCTTTAAGAGCTCTGGTGCTCGTGTGGGAGTGAGTGGGGCCCAGAGAAGTGGCTCAGCCCAGCTCAGATCTGCCAGATGCAATGCTCCAGCCAGAACGGAGCGAAGGTAGGCAGGCTGCATGGGAGGCAGCGCTCTTCTGGCAAACGGGTGACGAGGCAGAGAGAGAGAGTACCCTCCGTTGCTGTCTTCTCCTCCCTTGGCACTGAGAGTATGTTTGATTTTGATCTTTGAAGTTATGGAGTTGGACAACAAACTCGAGCTAGACGGCCACCATGGTAAGAGGAGAACTTGTATACACTTTTAACAAAGCACATGAAGTGGTGAGAGCCAGACAGTGATGTGAGCTTATGTATGTAGGGCTGTGAAACAGATTAGAGCAGGCTGCCAGGGCGTTTGCAGAGTTCTTATTTTGTTGCAATGACAGAACAACTGTGATCTATACAAAATGTGTGTAATTACGCACTAAAATGTGTCTTTAGTCCTTAGGGAAGGGTTTCGAACATGTCTGTTGACATGAACAGATGAAAATGCTGTAACATCAACAGATGTTTTCGCTCAGACTGCTACTGTTACCTCTCAAGCCAGGCTGAACCCTTGACATGCATTAAACCTCACCTGAAATTTGATCTACCACAGGCCAAGGGTTCACTTTCTGTCTGACAGCACTGAAAACCATTACTTACACCTTACAAATTTACTTCAACTTTTAGTGTGTACCAGAAGAATTTGAGTATTTTCAGTATGTTAATGGTTTTAGAATCAAAATCAAACCAAAATTTACTTTATATTTATTTCAATTAAAAATGAATTCAGTTAGTTGTAAGTGTATTAAAATTTTGCCATGGAACCTGTGCCACGCTGTTACATTCAAAAACATTTACGCCATTGTATTCATCAACTTGTGGTTCATCCTGGATGTTGTTTTGTTCATTAATGTCTTTCTAATGAGACTGAACTGCACTGTATTGAAGGATTTAATGCTGGCTATGTTCATGCTGATGTGATAGTCATGTGGGCTGAAATGAACTTTATAGGGATCTATGTCGTGGTCCCTAAAGCAAACTGTAGCAAAACTTTCAGAGCTTGTCAAACCACAGTTTTTTATAGCTTCAACTTGTTTGAGGCTTTTGAAAGACATAAAAATAGTAAGGGAATTGATTAAATAATGATTAGCTATCCCACCAGATAATTAAAGACAGTGTAGGTTTTTTTGTGTTTGATGTATAAAACCTTTGCTGCAATTGAGTTGCATAGTGGCCAAGCTCAGTGTACAACATCTTTGTAGTTTCATTTATGGTTCATGCAGGCTATTTAAGAATTATTTTGTAGGTAATGATATGAAAATGCTTTGCCGTGTTCATCGTTTTCATTTTCACCAGAAATCAGGAATCAAACAGAATTGTTTAGATATTCATCAGCATAACCTATGTGAGAGTTTTACATTTCAGCACATTTAAAATGTTTTGAGTTAATGAATAATTAATTAAATGAGCACTTTTGCAACGTGATCTGATTATTTATATTTGTTCCTTACTGTTTGACTTCCTTTTATCACTTTATTCAGAAATCGGCTGTTTTGAGAAAAAAAAAATGAAAGCCATGAAACATCTGAAACATTTGATGGGATGGATATTTTCTGTTTGTTGCTTCACTTTGGTTAGGAATATGTGGTTAAAAATCTTTCAGCAAATATATGTTGGGCTCAAAGCATCCTGCTTGTAACTTTGCCGAGGATTAAACATCCCAGACATGGCTCTAAATGGTGAAAATCTTTGTGAAGAACATAATCCTTGTGGCATATCAAGATGGACATAATCTCCTTTAGTCAGATATGAGGACTAACATTTATAATTTCCTCCATCTTTTTCCTGATGCTCCATCTTTGGTTTTATGCAGCATTTAGGCCTGTTGATGTTTCATTTGGTCAGTGGCGATGATGATTATCTCTCCATTGTTACATCAAAGCATCATATTGTCCTGCTTTTGTTCATCTTTGGCAACATTCTGTTTTGGTCTTTTATCCTTTTCATTTGCTGGTATGTGGACTGGCTGTGTTCCAAACACACAATGTGTGTGATTTACTCAGTAATAGACATTTCTGGTGTAACAAACAAGCTCTTTTAGTGCCTGGCTATATTATTTTTGGTATAAGCCTTATAACTGATTGTAACCACCTGTTACTCTTTAAAAAAGTGTCTCCTATCTCATCTTAATTTGCAGAGACAACTATAATTAAATTACTTGTAGGTTGATTCCCCTGAAAAGTGTAAACTCTGTCTCATTGTGGTGCCACTGAAGCATTGTTGAGTTTGTTAGAGTCACCTGCAGGGTTATTTCCCAAAAGCATCATAAACCTAAGTAAGATATTTGTAAACATTGGTAGTAGATTCTATGATTTACTTAGCCTACGATACTGTATTTTATACAGCGACATTGTAAAATGGCAAATAGTGGAACGTCTGGGAAACCTGTTTGGTAAAACCAGTGGTAGCAGAATTTACACACTTCAACTTTAAACTGTAGTTAGTGTATTGGGCTACTTTGGACTTCTACACTACTGCTCAGTTAGGGTTGGTAAGATAAAAAAAAATCCCTTATAAGCACCTATTAAGCACAGTATTTTTGTGAAATATTATTTAAATATAATACAATATAAATCAACAATTTCTATTTGAATATATTTTAAAGGTCCCGTTCTTCGTGATCCCATGTTTTAAACTTTAGTTAGTGTGTAATGTTGTTGTTGTTGTTGTTGTTGTTAGAGTATAAATAATATCTGTCAAATTCTGAAGCTCAAAGTTCAATGCCAAGCGAGATATTTTATTTAACAGAATTCGCCTACAAGAAACGAACCGTTTCGACTACATCCCTAACTAACCTCCGCCCACATGAATTCACGAAAAGGGGGCGTGGCCTTGTTGCGCTCCGACGGAGAAGAGGAAGAGCTGCGATTGTGTTTGTCGGCATGTCGTGGAAACGCAGTTATTTTCATCTCGGAGTCCAATCACCTTTGTTTGTTTAATGGTTACAATTTATGTTTAACTCGGATATTATCTGGTTCCCGAATATTATAATCCACATGTAAAACTATGTACAGCACATTTTGTTGAGGACAGTGAGCTTCCTCAATCTCAATCAGTTTAATGCCGGATTCGCACAAAGATTATTCTTGAAAGATGGAGTAGTTCCCTCTTTGTCTGGAGTTATTTATGGACCACAACCGGTAAGTGTATTTTATTATTTAAGTTGGTGCGTTTAACAGTTTCTGTAACTTATTACACAAAGGGCAACGCTGTTTAGCTTTGTTAACTAGATGTTAGGGCTGTGCAAAAAAATCTAATGCGATTTTCATACGCATCTCGTCAGTGATTTATAAGTACACCTCCAGCAGTTTTCAAAACAAATCCTGCCCACTTGCTTCTCAAAACTAGCCCAATCGCGTTTCGAGGAGGGCAGCACGCGCTAAGCTGGTGTCGAATCACAACACAGGAACCGCTGGCCCAATCAGAACTCGTTACGTATTTCTGAAGGAGTTTTTGTGACAGTGAAAACAGCGGTATACAGATAGGTGAATTGTGTGGAAAAATACTGTGTTTTTGTACACGCGAAACGTGAACACATGTTATATTGCACACTGTAAACAAAAAACGGGACCTCTAAAATTGAATTAATTCTTGTGATAGCAAAGCTTGATTTTCAGCATCATTACTCCAGTCTTCATGGACGTGTCATATGATCCTTCAGAAATCATTCTTATATACTGATTAGGTGCTTAAGAAACTTTTCTTCTTATTATCAATGTTAAAATCAGTTGTACTGCTTAGTATTTTTTGCAGTATTTTTTTTTTTGTTGAATGGAAAATTCAAAAGCAATTATATAATCTGTTCAATTGTAAAAGTCAGAAAGAGGAAGGAAAATGGTTGAGAACAAATTCAGGAGTATGAAAGGGTGCAACGAGTAGAATTTGACCCCTTTCATGTAAAAATGAACAGTGACAGTGATATAATCAAAATCAGTTTTCATTAAAAAAACATTACTCCACGCTAGCTTGAAAATATCCCTTAAAACTTCACAGTTATGCCTTGGGTAAGCTGGATTTTCATGTTTTTTTTTTCAGTATTGGGATATCCCAGTTTAATCATAATTGATAATAGAGGGTAGTCAACTGGAGTCTTTATAGTCTTTATCAGGCCTTAGACTAGGGAACAGCACTCCCCTAATTGCATAGTATTAAAATAATTCATTATTATTGGGAAGGGAAGATGAAACAATAGAGCGCTCTAGCACTGAGGCTGTATTTTAGGCTGCCCAGAGTCTTTGCCCGAAAGACTCCGCAACGCATAGTGAGAGGAGCTGAGAAGATCATTGGTGTCTCTCTCCCCTCCCTCCAGGACATTTACGGAACCCATCTCACCTGCAAAGCCCTCTGCATCGCAGGTGATCCCACCCGCCCTTCATACAGCTTCTTCAGTCTGCAGAGTCTCCAGGCCAGGACCAGCAGACTGAAGGACAGCTTCATCCACCAGGCTGTCAGGAAGCTGATCTTCCTCCCTAACTTGTCCCCCCCCCCCCCTCTTCTGCCCAAGGAACCACTGAACTATGAAACCCCCTCCAGATCCCACATCCCCAGCCCCCCTACTAATATATGATGGTATGCACCAGTCACTTTGTGCAGCACTGGTCTGCTCACTACTTCATTCAGTAAGGAACTGACGTCATTCCATTACCTCATCATTTAAATAAAATAACTGCTCTTGAGCCCCTTGTCAATTAATCAGATTAATAAGATTTTTATTTTATTTATTTTTTTGCACTAAAAATCTTTTAACTGCACTGTTGTTCACTTCATTGATTTGCACTCTATCTGCCATTTGCCTTGCGCTGCTTAACCTTATTTTTAATTTTATTATATCTTTTTTTACATTCCCTTATTGTATGGTTGTATCTACATTTTATATTTGATCTAGATTTTTAGGCTTTAATGTTAATGATATCTGTGTGCACCGGGGGGACTGAGAGGAATGCAATTTTGATTCTCTGTATGTATGTACTGTACATGTGGAAAATGACAATAAAGCAGACTTGACTTGAAAATCTTTTTTTTATAGTAGGGCAAATCACTTTAAGATAGACTTTAATGGTTTTAGAAAGGGAATTAGAGATTGAGCTATGAACTTAACAGAGTTAAAGGTGTGGTTTTTTAGCTCCCATATTCAGAAGCTATTAAAATAGCATGATCACTTAAAAAAAAAAATGTCTTAAGTGTTTTTATAACAAGAATATCACTGTACCAGAATTGTAGAGATCAAATGTAACAATTTTAGAATGAGCCATTGAAAAGACCATATTGGTCAACCACGAATCTGAATATGGGACATGTGTCTCTAGATGCCTATGCTGGTTACTACGGTGGTTTACATTCTGCTCTCAATGAAAGTTCAAGTGACACAAAGTTGACCTTTACCAAATCCTGAATGGTTCCCATTAAAGCAAAGGACATTTTGGAAAAGGGCAGCTGTAAAAATGCATCAGAATCAGGAGTAGGTGGGCAGAACAAGCTCTAAATCCTAGACCGTGATGATAAGGTCATTGTTGATGATTTGCAGAGGTACTTTAGTGACATTTTCCATACAACTCTTCCACTGTCCATGCTTAGCACATTTCATAAATGATAAATAGTGTTTTCTTTGTTTATTCCAAATGTGAAGAGTCTTTGACATGTGAGCCATCATAAATCCATGTGGGCATATTGCATTTGGAGTCAGAATTCATTGAATTTGAACTTGGCCCAACTGGTTGTCATACTTCCGACCGAATTTCTGACCTCACATGCTTCACAGAAGTGCTTTTGTGTCGGTAACAGCAGCTGTCCAAATCCCAACTCTCTATCATTTTAGTAGGATGTTTAGACTAGAATTGTACATCTAGTCACTTGTCTGTTTGATGAGCTCATTTTATGATCACAAACGTTTTTGGGAAAGCTACTTTAGATTAGTTACAAACTATTCATCATGTTCAAGTAACCGCAAAACTAATTTAGCTATATTTGTGAAAAAAAAGGATATATATATATATATATATATATATATATATATATATATATATAAAATACTTTTTCAGCAAAGATGCATAAAATTTACATAGGTTTATAATGTTACAAAAATGTATTTTTCAAATAAAATAACTTTTTTTTTTTTTCAAAATTATTAATAAAACTGTTTCTGAAATCAGCATGTTAGAACTTATATTTGAAAGATCGTGTAACACTGAAGACTGGTGTAATGGCTGCTGGAAATTCAGCTTTACACCACAGAAATAAATTACATTTTAAAATATACTGAGGTAGAAAAGATTCATTTTACATTGTAATAATATTTTACAATATTGTTGTTTTTACTGTATTTTTAGTCAAATTAATGAAGCCTTTGTGAGTATAACAGACTTCAAAACCTCAACAAATTTAAATTGCACACCCCAAACCATTGAACGTTATTGTATACAGTGAACATTATTATTTCTTTATATATTGTGATAATATTTGATGATATTTTGTAACCAGGTGGCAACCATCTGGCAGCAACAACAAAATGGGTTGGGGATGTTGTTTCTTGTTGCCTTCAGGTTAGTAGTATCACTATTTTTATTTAGTTTGCTCACAATGATACTAAGAGCTAAAAGAGCAAATGTTATATGTGTTGTGTATGACCAGTCCAGTCTGCATGACGCATATTATATATCCGGGCGGCCAGACAGCTTTCAGACTCGGCTAATTTGATGTCCTTTATTGCTGTAATGCAATATGAACCCCTGAGAGTTGGTTTTAGGTGGCATGAAGTAAAGCAGATGCACTTTGTGAGCTGAGCTTTTTATCTTCACTGAACCACTGATTGCTGAAGCATTGTAACTGTTGCTAGGATGTCCGGTGACCAGAGCTTTTATCACCGTGGTAACATTGTTTTACCCATCCCCCTTTCTGAACATTAGACTGATGCGTGCTTTTATTCACTCCACTTTTTAACTCGTCATTTAAAACAGATTTCACTGAAACTGGAGTTATTTGCGCAATCAGCAAACTCTGTGATGGGAGTCAGATTTTTACGTTTTTCTTTTAATTCATGGATCAGTATGCTGGACATTTTTTAAGGAATATTCCAGGTTCTTTACATATTACAGTGTGTCTATCAACACCATCTCTGGCTTCCAGATTACCATAGCAAATGTTTACTCAACCCTCAGTTTGTAGACACCAACAGAAAATATATTTACAGTTATGATGGAGCCTAGTAACAGTGATGCACATATCAGCAGTTTTTTATTATCAGTCTGATAAGTCAACTACGCCAATATATTATAAAGAAATATAATAAAATAAATAACATTTTTAATTGAGCTTGTTTTATATATATATATATATATATATATATATATATATATATATATATATATATATATATATATATATATATATATATATATGTATATATATATATGTGTACACTTAATTTGCTGGTTTGCCCAGATTGTAAACACTGCTTTCTTTTTTTAACCAATAGTGTAAGTTTGAAGCAGGACTGTTTGTTTGACTAATTAATTTTTTTTTTAAATATAATAATAATTTTTGCAATACAGAAGCACAGAGATAGCAGATTTCAAAGTGTCATTAAAGTCAAGTCATATTCATTTATATAGCTCTGAATACAATTTGATTATGTCAAAGCAGCTTCACAGTAATAAACAGGAAAATAACAAAAATTCGAAAATTATGAAACCAATTCTATTTCACCTGTAAAGCAGCTCTACTGAAAACATAAGTCATTTTTCACCTACACTGTAAATATAATAAAACTGTAAGTGACTAGAATAGAAAAAAAAACTTTACTGACTGCTTAATTACACTGTATATAATAGCATTTCAAAAGCGTTGTGTAGTGTGTACCGCTTTTTTCACATTGCTGGGAGATTAAAGAGTCAGAGCCGAGTCAGGCCTTCCCATAACACACTCCCTAGAGCCTGTGTTCTGATTGGCTGACATTCCAGAGGAATTCAGCTCTCCAAAGGGGGCTTGTTTACCCAAAAGATGGTGGTGCAGAATGAGAGTGAGAGAATGCTGTTACTAGGCCCCTAAATGCTCATGAAAATGGAAAAAAGTAACCACTGTCCCTCTTGTTCTCCTTTTCTTCCCTCTCTTTCATTCTCCTTTCTTTCCAAAAGCGGGAGGGTCAGCTTGCGCACAATGTGGCAGGCCTGAGCGCCGCTTTAGAATTCTTGTGGTAATCTCCACCACCGTGTGGAGGCGAAACAGCTCACAGATGGATGTGACAGGCCAGTTTTGTTTGTATTTCTCAGTTAGGAGCTGAGATAGTGCCAGACACCTCCTAGAGTCCTTTAGCTTGTGTGTCGTCCTTTCTGTTTCTGATTCTTCTCTTTGCAGGATGGGGTGACCTGCTTCAGAAACTGGCCTATTTCTAAGACTTCCCCTGGGGGCAACCAAGGTGAGAAGGAGCTGTTTTTGGGCTCCAAAAAGATCAGATGTAGGGCCCACTGTCTTTTAAACAGCATGCCGTACGCTTCAGGCTCAAACAGGAAGTTATGGGCATCCGGGGCCCCGTCCCAAATGGTGCACTAAGCCCTCTTTTAAGCCCACACTTTGGTTATGTAATGTCGCATAGGCTTTTGAGGAGTCCAAATCATCAAATGGGCCAAGCTATGATCTTGTTTGGACTTAGTTGGAACAGGGCACTATAATGAAAAAGAGAGAAACAATTTTATAACATCAGTTAACTTTTAACTTTTTATGATGCAGGCCATGCTGTTATTCCCTGTGCAAGTACAGTTACAAAATATATAAATCATATTCATATTATATTTACATATATACTGTATAACATATACTATACAATACTGAATTTATTAATTTATTTACTGAACTTATTTATTTCCAACTTTGCTAAATATTTTTTTTACAGTGTACAGATCAAACTAGTTACCTTGCATTTTCAGAAAAGATATCTATTTGTGCAATAATTTGTTATTAATGATGTGAAATATGGCTTCCAGCAGTCATTTCGAAAGTGTAACATAGTGTTAAGTCATCTGCAGTGCGCTGCAGAAAAAGATTTAAACCCCCCGTAAACGTATGTGGAAACATGGGAATTATTCTCTGGCTGGAGTGTATCCAAGAGTGTATATTAGCTCTGTCAGCAATTAACTTTTTATGAAGCAGGCCTTGCTGTTTTAGCTTCAGCTTATAAACAAATAGACCCTCTCTCTGTTCTGGTTTCCATTTTTCTACTTTTATTCTGTCATTTGGGCTTTTAACATCCACGGTGAGATTGTGCCGCGGGGCGCTGCCTCAGAGGCTTTGTGTGGGACGCACCATGTGGTTGTGTCGCCACGCGGCTGCAGCTTTCTATTGTGTTGGTCTCTGTGATTCCACGCGGAACATAAATACAAACTGAAAAACCTGTGAAATCCAAGTGGAAACGTTCTGAGACTGTTTAACATCTGTATTTATTTTGTTGTTTAAAATTGTTTTGTTTTCTTAAGAAATCCTGCAAGCACTTTATTGATATGAAGCAGATATGATTAGTTTGTTCAGCTCAAAATGTTATTACACTGTATGCACACTTGTACTGCACAAAAAGTAGTTCAATAACGTTGAATGTTACAGAGATTGATTACTGCAAATGCAGATCCCACTGTGTTCTGGTTAAATCATTTATTTTATTTTATTTATTTATTGCTAATTATTTATTGCATATGGTGTTTTGTTCTTTATGTCAGCTTTGCTAAAAATATATCCTATTCCTAAAGTCAAAAATATACAAATATTTGCCTTGCTTACAGTATCGCAATATATATCGCAATTTATAGTATAGCAACCCCTGTATCGTGATATGTTTCGTATCGCCAGATTCTTGCCAATACACAGCCCTACCATCATGTATCCTCCCCTTTTTTGTCAGGATGTTGTTTTACTCCAAAGGAAGGGTTTTCCAAGCCTGGATTAGAACTATAAAGCTGTGGTGGCTCAGAGATGGCTGATATAGTGTCTCTATTGATCCTGTCTCCTGGCAACCTCTGACAACAGCTGAGCAAAGGACAGCGCTTCGAAATCACAGACAAGACTTTTCTTGTGCAAGGTTAAATATAGGCTTGCCATGGCGCTCAGCATTCTGGGAGATTTGAGGACCTGTTTTTGTGTAATAGACTAGACTAGACAAAGGTTGTTTGTCCCGCAAGCTATGTTTTTACTATCAATGTTATATTTGGTCCATAATTTGGCCAAGGCTGGTCAAGAGGCCATTTGACCTGTATTGTATACACTGTATATAATCTGTTTAAAAGATTTTGGTCTTTTCCAATTTAATTAAAAAGGTTTACTATTTATAGATTATTTATTTATATATATAGTGTGTGTGTGTGTGTGTGTGTGTGTGTGTGTATGAAATCTATGTATTTCATATAGATATATTACCTCTGTCAGCAATGAAACTTTTTATGATGCAGACCTTGCCGTTTTAGTATTGACCATCCCTTTTATATATATATATATATATATATATATATATATATTTATTTATTTATTTATTTATTTATTTTTTTAATACACACACACACACACACATATATATATATATATATATATATATATATATATATATATATATATATATATAGGTGGCCTGTAATAAATCTAATATAATATATCTAATATAAACAAATATAATATATCTATTTTAAAACATTATGAATATGTTACATTAGATTTAAGGGAGCATGAAACATCAAGTTGGAAACTAGACACACAAGTCAGAAACGTCACATGCTGCAAACCTGATCTTAAACCTGATCTGCTCGTTTTCACTCAATATCCTGTTAATCTTGAGTACCTATAGAGTAGTACTGCATCCTTCATAACTCCAAAAATCTTTAGTTTTATTATATTCTTAAGAGAAAGATAGTCTGTACCGATTTTTCCCGGAAAAACACGACCGGCTGGAGGCGTGACATGTGGGCGGAGCTAAAGAATCACGAGCGCCAGTAGGCTTTTGCGTTGAGAGCGTTTGGAAGTTGTGACATTACCGTGAGGTAAAAAAAACTATCATCCAAAACAAACCATGGCTTACAGTCAGATTCAGCCATTTATTTATGATCCAGAATCAGATCCCGAGGTTGAAACTGAACGTGAGCAGCAGCAGCAACGACTCGCTCCGAGCGGGGCTCGAACCCGGGTCTCTGGCATGGGAGGGGACGCACTAACAAGGAGGCAGAGATATTTTAATCAGCTTTACTCACCGCCTGCGGTTCCAACACACGATCGTGACCCTTTTTCGTTGGGATTGCATCATCCTTAAGAAATAAACGATACGCAAATCCGTCGTCAAACTGGGCCTTGTTTGTAAAACAAGCATCTTCGAAATGCAGGGAACAAACAAAAACACTTGCACAACTCCGTTGATGCTCTGTAAAAATAAACACCATCCACTGGTCCCTTAATGCTGTGCAGGGTTGTCTTGCCCTGGCAACCAAAAACACACTTCTTTTGTGACTTTTCGCGACGCTCTCGCTCTGATCAGTGAATCGCTCTGATCAGTGAAATGTCTGTGCTGCTCAGCCTCGCAATACGGGAGCGCGCACTCTTCCGGCAGAAGTGCGTCAGGACCCATATAAGGAAATTCCGCTCCCTCTAACGTCACACAGAGCCATACTCGAAAAAAAACTTTCAGAAACTCCTTCAAACGTACAACTTAATTTTTGGAACTTTGTCCATGTTTAGCATGGGAATCCAACTCTTTAACAGTGTAAAAAATTTCACCCCCCCCTTTAATGATCTGCCCTTTGTCTGAGATTAAATCATTGATTAAGCCACTAGACGAGGAGATGCATATATATATATATATATATATATATATATATGCAAGTAGCTCCTATTTACAAAAAAATAAAATTATCTATATATTTTTTTTTATATATTACAATATTATTATACAATATATATATATTAGGGGCGGGACTCAATTAAAAAAATAATCTAATTAATTAGAGGCATTGTAATTAATTAATCGAAATTAATCGCATTTTAATCGCATATAAATATTTGACCTGAGAACAATGAGAAAGTATTTTTGTTATTTTTGTTTATTTTTGTTCAACCAAGTCTAGCAGACCAGTGCAATTTTGCCATTAAGTGTAGCAATAGCATATTTAGAAAAAATTTAGAAATAGTATATTTCAGAAATTCAGGTAGCTTATAGGTGCTGGGGACCTTCTGTAAAGTGTTTTTTAAGTAAAACACAATACTGTCAAGTACATTCAGAACATTGAAAACCTCTCTCTGTTGCTTCAGAGGTCCAACACTCTTTAACCTTGGCCAAAACAATAAAGAGTTCAATATAAACTGCCAGTTGCACCAACAAAATAATACATAGTTCAACATAAAGTGTAAAGTCCACGCTAGCTGCTATATGTTTTGCGTTGAGGTGATACTTGAGGCTCAATGTGCTGCTGTGGTGATATGCGAACGCTAGTTGGTGCTCCAGTATAATCGGTCCGACGAAACTCATCCTGTGAGAAACGTTCCACGGCTGCAAAAAATAAGTTATTAAAGATGCAGGAAATTTTTTCTGTAATTAATTAATCTTAATTAACGCGTTATTTTTTGTGTAATTAATTTATCTCGATTAAGGCGTTAAAGTCCCGGCCCTAATATATATATATATATATATATATATATATATATAAAATTTTAATTTATATATTTAATTTATTTTATATAAATTATATGTTTGCACACCCATCCTTGTCAGTTATCATGTTTGTGGACTTGTAGTTAATCTGAATGCAATTAATATTCAGAAATGTAAATCTTTGTTCTTAAATCGTGACTTAATCATGATGTACTGTCAATTTCAGTGAAGCGTCCTCTCGGTTATTGTGGGGTTTCATACAGACCCTGGCAGAGTTGGTGTAGCTATTGGAACAAGCAGGTGTTCGGCATATTTTATCTTTGGCTCTTTGATGGCTTGGAGTCTATTGTGCTAGACGTTCATTAACATACCAAAGCAAAAGAGAAAAGCCAAAGTCCAATTAATTAACTGAGCAATGCTGCTGAGATGTGCTGCAGGATGCGTATCAGCAGCTGAGCACGGATATTTGAAAATATTATGGCGGCTGCAGTGGAATTGCTTTTACTTGTCTGAAAAATGCAGTCTCATCCACTATCTAAGGGTTATAAATACCTCTCATGGCCCATTTTATAGATCATAATTTAGAGGGCTCAGCATAACCTGCCCTGGTTGCCCCAGGGAGAAGACCCCTGTAGACAGAAGTGGACCACTTTATGCACCTCTTTGATGTATTTCCTGTTTGAAGTAACATCACACCTGATCTTAATGTAACAGCGCTGCTTATTTGAGAGCGACAGTGTGTGTGTATTTGTGTGTGCCTGCTGGCATGATGATGATAGACCCTCCGGTTTTAGATTAGACTGAAGGACAGTAGACAGCATGCCAGAAAGTGCTAAGATTCTTGAGGAGTCCAGTCTAGACAGTATTAAATTTAGTACTCGGGGTTATATGAGTGCCCATGTGTGGCACTAACAGTTGTGTCTACACTTTGGTAAGCCAAACTATATTTGATACTGATGATCAGCAGGACTCAAAGTTTTTGGTAACCTCACATTATTCAACTTCATTCGCTGAAATTTCAAGTTTCACTTTTGAAGTGCAATGATGTTAAAGGGGGGGGTGAAATGCTATTTCATGCATTCTGAGTTTTTTACACTGTTAAAGAGTTGGATTCCCATGCTAAACATGGACAAAGTTTCAAAAATTAAGTTAACATTTGAAGGAGTATTTTTGTTCCCAAATACTCCTTCCGGTTTGTCACAAGTTTCGGAAAGTTTTTTTCGAGTATGGCTCTGTGTGACATTAGATGGAGCGAAATTTCCTTATATGGGTCCTGACGCACTTCTGCCGGAAGAGCACGCGCTCCCGTATAGCAGAGCACTGAGAACACAACAGATTTCACTGATCAGAGCGAGAGCGTTGCGAAATGTCACAAAAGGAGTGTGTTTTTGGTTGCCAGGGCAAGACAACCCTGCACAGATTACCAACAAAAAAAAACAGCAATAAGGGACCAATGGATGGAGTTTATTTTTTACAGAGCATCAACGGAGTTGTACAAGTGTTATTGTTTGTTCCCTGCATTTCGAAGATGCTTGTTTTACAAACAAGGCCCAGTTTGACGACGGATTTGCGTATCGTTTATTTCTTAAGGATGATGCAATCCCAACGAAGAAGGGTCACGATCGTGTGTTGGAACCGCAGGCGGTGAGTAAAACTGCTTCAAATATCTCTGCTCCTTGTTAGTGCGTCCCCTCCCATGCCAGAGACCCGGGTTCAAGCCCCGCTCGGAGCGAGTCGTTGCTGCTGCTGCTCTCGTTCAGTTTCAACCTCGGGATCTGATTTTGGATCATAAATAAATGGCTGAATCTGACTGTAAGCCATGGTTTGTTTTGGATGATGGGTTTCCCTCACGGTAATGTCACAGCTTCCACATGCTCTCAACGCAAAAGCCTACTGGCGTTTGTGATTCTTTAGCTCCGCCCACACGTCACGCCTCCAGCCGGTCGTGTTTTTCCGGGAAAAATCGGTACAGACTATCTTTCTCTTATGAATATAATAAAACTAAAGACTTTTTGGATTTATGAAGGATGCAGTACTACTCTATATCTACTCAAGATTAACAGGATATTGAGTGAAAACGAGCATTTCACCCCCCCTTTAAGAAATTGATATTGGTTGCATTGGAGTAAAATTATTAGCTGGAATAAATTTACTTTAAATAATTTATGTAATGTCAAGTCATATACAGTATATCTGGAGTGACTTTAAGGTGACTAAATGATGACCAAATATTTG